>NC_043706.1:80980084-80982558 GCF_006229205.1 Suricata suricatta
TACTGAATTCATTGATCAGTTCTAGAAGGCTTCTGGTGGAGTTGATTGGGTTTTCCATATAGAGTATCATGTCGTCTGTGAAAAGGGAAAGTTTGACTTCTTCTTTGCTGATTCTGATGCCTTTTATTTCCTTTTGTTGTTGACTGCTGATGCTAGGACTTCCAACACTATGTTAAACAACAATGGTGAGAGTGGACATCCCTGTCGTGTCCCTGATTTCAGGGGGAAAGCTCTCAGTTTTTCCCCATTGAGGATAATATTGGCTGTGGGCTTTTCATAAATGGCTTTTATGATGTTTAAGTAAGTTCCTTTTATCCCAACTTTCTCGAGAGTTTTTATTAAGAAGGGATGTTGTATTTCGTCAAATGCTTTTTCAGCATCTATCGACAGGATCATATGATTTTTTCTTTTGTTTTGTTGATGTGATGTATCACATTAATGGATTTGTGAATGTTGAACCAGCCTTGTAACCCAGAAATAAATCCCACTTGATCATAATGTATAATACTTTTTATATGCTGTTGAATTCGATTTGCTGGTATCTTGTTGAGTATTTTTGCATCTGTATTCATTAAGGATATTGACCTGTAATACTCTTTTTTCGTTGGGTCTCTGCCTGGCTTAGGAATCAGAGTGATATATGCCTTGTAGAATGAGTCCGGTAGTCTTCCTTCCATTTCTATTTTTTGGAATAGCTTGAGAAGGATCGGCGTTAACTCTGCTTTAAACGTCTGATAGAATTTCCCTGGGAATCCATCTGGCCCTGGGCTTTTATTCGTTGGGAGATTTTTCATAACTAATTCGATTTCTTCACTGGTTATAGGTCTGTTCAGATTTTCTATCTCTTCCTGTTTGAATCTTGGTAGTTCATGTGTGTTTAGAAATTTGTCCATTTCTTCTAGATTGTCCAATTTGTTGGCATATAATTTTTCATAGTAATCTCTGATGATTGCCTGTATTTCTGAGGGATCTGTTGTAATAGATCCATTTTCCTTCATGATTTTGTCTATTTGCATGTTTTCTCTTTTCTTTCTGAGGTGCCTAGCTAGAGGTTTATCAATTTTGTTTATTTTTTCAAAAAACCAACTCTTGGTTTCATTGATCTGTTCAATTGTTTTTGTGGATTCTATCTTGTTTAATTCTGCTCTGATCTTTATTATTATTATTATTATTATTATTATTATTTTTGCTGGGTTTGGGGTGTTCTTGCTGATCCCTTTCTAGTTTCCTTAGGTGCTCTGTTAGGTTTTGAGTTTGTGCTTTCTCTGATTTGTTGAGGTAGGCCTGTATTGCAATGGACTTTCCTCTTAAGACTGCCTTTGCTGCATCCCAGAGAGTTTGAATTGCTGTATTCTCATTTTCATTCATCTCCATATATTTTTTAATTTCCTCTATAATTGCCTGATTGACCCAATCATCCTTTACTAGGGTAGTTTTTAACCCTCACATTTTTGGAGGTTTTCCAGACTTCTTCCTGTGGTTGATTTCGAGTTTCATAGCATTGTGATCTGAAAGTGTGCATGGTATGATCTCAATTCTCTTATATTTATGGAGTGCTGTTTTATGACCCAGTATGTGATCAATCTTGGAGAATGTGCCATGTGCACTGGAGAAGAAAGTGAATTCCCTAGTGTTAGGGTGCAGAGTTCTAAATATATCTATCAATTCCATCTGCTCCAGTGTGCCATTCAGGTCTATTTTTTCTTTAGTGATTTTTTGTCTGGCTGAGCTATCCATTGTTGTAAGTGGGGTATTAAAGTCCCCTGCAATTAGCACATTCTTATCAATAAGATTGCTTTTGTTTGTGATTAATTGTTTTATGTATCTAGGAGCTCCCAAATTCGGCGCATAAATGTTTATAACTGTTAGCTCTTCTTCATGTAGATTCCCTGTAATTATTATATAATGTCCTTCTTCATCTTTTGTTACTGCCTTTATTTTAAAGTCCAGTTTGTCCGATATAAGTATGGCTACTCCAGCTTTCTTTTGGCTTCCAGTCTCATGGTAGATATTTCTCCATCCCCTTACTTTCAACCTGAAGGTGTCTTCAAATCTAAGGTGATTCTCTTGTAGGCAGCAAATAGATGGGTTTTGGTTTTTGATCCATTCTGCTACCCTGTGTCGTCTGACTGGAGCATTCAGTCTGTTGACATTCAATGTTATTATTGAAAAATATGGGTTTAGATTCATTGTGTTCCCTGTAGAGTGCATGTTTGTAGTGATGTCTCTGGTACCTTTATTCCTTGCTACATTTCCCTCATAGAGTCTCTCTTAAGATTTCTTGTAGGGCTGGTTTGGTGGTGATGAATTCTTTCAACTTTTGTTTATTTGGGAAAACCTTTATCTCTCCTTCTATTTTGAATGACAGGCTTGCTGGGTAAAGGATTCTTGGCTGCATGTTTTTTCTGTTCATCACGTTGAAGATTTCCTGCCATTCCTTCCTGGCCTGCCAAGTTTCATTAGATAGGTCTGTA
>NC_043706.1:80982658-80984162 GCF_006229205.1 Suricata suricatta
ATAAATAAAAGACATTAAAAAAATTAAAAAAAAAGAAAAGAGAGGAGAAAAAAGAAGAAAAGAAAAAAACAAAAAGGAAAAAACAAAAGGGGAAAGAAAATAAAAGCAGTCGGGGATTGGGGGGGACAGCGACAGTCAGAGATAAAGGACAGTCTGAGAGCTTAAAACCTGCAGTGGGGGTTGGGGGAGATAAGGATGGATTAAAGGAGAACTATCTGGATGGTAAAAGTTGATCTAAGTACAGCAGTGCCTAACTGTTTGTCTTTCCCAGATTTCAAGGGGAAAGGGAGAAAGGAAGGAAATAGGAAGATAGTAAAGAGAAGACAGGGGACAATTAAAAATTAAAAATATTAAGAAAAAAACCCCACTTAACCGTAATAAGCAGAAACACAGCAGCTCTCCAGCGCGGATGGGCGTGGCTTGGTGCAGGTGGGTCGGGTCCCAAGGGGGGCTCTCTGAGGCCCCGCCTTAGTGGATGCGAGGAGAAGAATGGCAAGGGGCCCCCAAGTCCCCCTCAGACCATGCGTTTCAGCCACTCTCTGGAGTCCAGCCTTCTTGTGCCTCGGGCGGATCTAATTGTTTCTGTTTCCCAAGTTCTGCCCGGTTTCTAAGTCCTCGCCCGCACACTCAATATTGCCACCAGTTAAAATCCTCCGCAGGTGGGCAGCTTTCTGGTCGGGGCGGATAGGGAGTTTGTGAAGTCAGAGTGCTCCCCTGGGTCCTCCTGCAGTCGGTGAGCTGCCTGGTCCGACGGATCGCCCCGCTGAAGGGACAGATCTCTCCCTCAGCGCTCAGTGGCCCTCAGTCCCGGGGGCTGAATCTCTCCTGTGCAGGGATTGCGCTGTGAGTGATTCAGTCTCTACTTCTCTTCCCCCGGTCTCTCTCCTGCCTTGCCGGGCGGTACCGCGCGTGGCTGTGAAGGTCCCTGCGCCTCTGGATACCCGGCGCCCCGCATGAGCGACTGTCGGGGGATCTGTGCGCCTCCGGGCTCTCTCTCGGCTGCCCCGCACTGTGCCGCTCCCCGCTGACCCGTCCGCCTCCGGGGTCCCCGCCTCCCCGCCGGGCTAGGAGCCGTGCGCCTGGGGACACGCGGGTTTCAGCGGGCCCAGTGCCAAGCCTCTGGGCGCTCTCGCTTTGTCTCCAGAGCCCGCGCTCCCTCCCCTAAAGTCTCCGGTCCCCGTTCGCACTCACTCACCCAGGCAACCGTGAGCCTGCTGTCCATAAGGGGTCTGTTCGCACACCTCCGTTCTTGGAGATCAGAGAGCTGTGGCTTTTTAATTCTTCTCAGTTTGATAATTGTGGGTGGACGGAGGTAATGGGGCTCCTTACTTCTCCGCCATCTTGCTGCTCCCCCTCCTGTCCATTTTTAATTGAATTATAGTTTGATGTTGAGTTGTGTAAGTTCTTGATATGTTTTTGATGCTAAACTTTTGTTATATATGTCACTTGCAAATATTTTCTCCAATTCAGTAGTTTGTCTATTTTTTTGTTTGTTTGTTTGTTT
>NC_043706.1:80984262-81034367 GCF_006229205.1 Suricata suricatta
TTATTTTTTTAATGTTTTTATTTATTTTTGAGAGAGAGATACACACAGAGCATGAGCAGGCGATGGTCAGAGAGAAGGAGACACAGAATCAGAAGCAGGCTCCAGGCTCTGAGTTGTTAGCACAGAGCCTAATGCGGGCTTGAACCCAGGAACTATGAGATCATGACCTGAGCCAAAGTCAGCCATCCAACTGACTGAGCCACCCAGGCACCCCTGTTGAGGGTTTTTATCACAAATGTTGCACTTTGTCAGATGCTTTTCCTTCATCTAATGAAATGATCATATGGTTTTTATCTTTTCTCTTGTTTGATGTGATGTATTATGTTGATTGATTTACAAATAATGAACCACCTGTGTAACCCAATTAATCATAGTGGATAATTTATTTAAGGTATTGTTGGATTCAGATTGGTAATATTTTCATCAGAAATACTGGCTTGTAAGTTTTCTCTCTCTCTCTCTCTCTCCCTTTAGTGTCTTTCACTGGTGTTGGTATCAGGGTAATTCCAGCCTCATAAAATGAATTTGGAAACTTTCCTTCATCTTTTATCTTGAGAATAGTTGACAGATATAGGTGATATTTCTTCTTTAATGTTTTGTAGAATTCACCTGTGAAGCTGTATAGTCCCAGACCTTTGTTCATTGGGAATTTCTGATTACTGATTCACTTCCATCATTAGTAATCAGTCTGTTCAAATTTTTTATTTCTTCCTGCTTCTGTTTTGGTAGAATATGTTTCTAGGAATTTATCTATTTCTTCTACATTGCCCAATTTGGTGCCATATAATTTTTCATAATCTTCTCTTATAGTCCTTTATATTTCTGTGGCATCAGTTGTTGTTTCCCCTCTTTCATCTTTTATCTTGTTTATTTGAGATCTCCCCCTCTTTACTCCTCTGGAGAAAGATTTACCAATTTTGTTGATTTTGCAGAGAATTGGCTCCTGGTTTCATTGATCTCATCTAGTACTTTTAGGTTTCCATTTTGTTCATTTATACATTAATCTTTATTATTTACTTCCTTCAACTGGTTTTTGGTTTTGTTTGTTATTCTTTTTCCAGCTCATTTAGGTTTAAGTTTAGGTGATTTATTTGAGATTTTTCTTGTTTCTTGTAGTAGTCCTGCATTGCTTAAAACTTTCCTCTTAGAACAGTTTTTGTTACATCCCAAAGATTTTGGACTATTGTGATTTCATTTTCATGTGTTTCCATGTATTTCTGACTTCCCCTTTTAGTTCTTGGTTGACCCACTCATAGTTTAGTACCATGTTATTTAACTTCCATGTATTTCTCTCCTTTCCAGATTTTTTCCTGTGGTCGATTTCTAGTTTCATAGAAAACTTTTTGCTGGAAATAAATGTATGGTATGACTTCCATCTTTTTTGTTGAGACTTGTGTGACCTAACATGTGATCTATTATGCAAAATGTTCCATGTGAACTTGAATGTGTATCTTCCGATTAAGGATAAAATGTTCTGAATATATTTGTTAGATCTATCTGATCCAGTGTGTGATTCAAAGCCACTGTTTGCTTATTGATTTTCTGTTTGGATGATTTATCCATTGATGCAAATGGAATATTAAAGTCCCCTACTATTATTCTATTACTATCAATTACTTCCTTTATGTTTGTTATTGGCTGCTTTTTATATTTGGGTGTCACCATGTTGGGTGCATAAATATTTACAATTGTTGTATGTTCTTTTTGGATTGTTCTATTTATGATTATATAGTGTAATTCCTTGTCTCTTGTTACAGTCTATATTGTAAATCTATTTTGTCCTTTATGAGTTTTGTTTTCTTTTCACTTCAATTTGCATGATAAATTCATTTCCATCCTTTCATTTTCAATTTGCACAAACTTTTAGGTCTGAAATAATCTATTATAGGCACAATATAGTTGGATCTTGCTTTTTTATCCATTTCATCATCCTATGTTTTTTTATTGGAGCATTTAGTCCATTTGCATTCAAAGTAATTATTAATAAGTATGTACTTTGTCATTTTGTTGCTTGTTTTAGTTTTTTTAAAATATTTCCATTTCTTTCTTCTTTTGCTCTCTTCTCTCACAACTTGCTGGCTTTCTTTAGTGACATACTCGGATTCCTTTCTCATTATCTTTTTCCTTATCTATTATAGGTTTTTGACATGCCATAACCATAGGTTTATATATATAACATCTTATGCATAGAGTATTTTATATTAAGTTGATGGCCACTTAAGTTTGCATCCATTCTTTACTCCTATCCTCCTTATGTATATGGTGTCACTCTTTACATCCTTGTATTTTTGACTCTTTTAACTGATTTTTATAGACGTACTTAATTTTACTGCTTTTGTGCATCCTGCTTTCATTACTCCTACTTATGGTCTTTCCTTTCTATTCTAAGAGTCCCCTTTAACATTTCCTGTAGGTTTGGTGTAGTGGTGATGAATTCCTTTAACTTTTGTTTGTCTGAGAAACTCTTTTTTATGTTTTTTAATTTATTTTTGAGAGAGAAAGCAGGGGAGGGCCAGAGAGAGAGGGAGATACAGAATCTGATGTAGGCTCCAGGCTCTGAGCTGTCAGCACAGAGCCCAACGCAGGGCTTGAACCCACAAGCTGTGAGATCATGACCCGAGCTGAAGTCGGACACTTAACCAACTGAGCCACCCAGGCACCCCTGTCTGAGAAACTCTTCATCTTTCCTTCTATTCTGAATCATAGCCTTTTTGCACAGCATAGTCTTGATTGCAGGCTTTTTGTTTTGCTTTTTTTGTTTGTTTGTTTTTTGTTGTTTTTTTTTTTCCTTTTAGCGCTTTGAATATATCATGCCACTTCTTTCTGGCCTGAACAGTTTCTGCTGAAAAATCCACCTATAGTCTTAGGGTGTTATCCTTGTTTATAACTGTTTACTTTTTTCTTGCTTCTTTTAAAATTCTCTCTTTACCACTACTTTTTGCCAGTTTAATTACAGTGTGTGTTGGTGTGAATTTCCTTGGGTTGATTTTGTTTGGGGATTTCTGTTTCCTGGATCTGAATTTCTGTTTCCCTCCTCAAGTTAGGTAAGTTTTCAGCTATTTTTTTTCAGATAAATATTCTGCACCTCCTTTTATTTTCACTTCTTCTGTTATTCTTATAATGCAAATGTTGTTACATCTGATGGTATTTCTGTGTTCCTTTAAACTATTTTCATTATTTATTAGTCTTTCTTCCCTCTCTTGTTCAGTTTGATTGCTTTCCATTACTCTGTCTTCCAGGTCACTGGTCCATTCTTCTGCTTCCTCTAGTCTACTATTTATTCCCTCTAGTATATTTTTAATTTCATTTATTGACTTCTTCATCTCTGACATGTTCTTTTTTATGTGTTATGTTTTTGAGATCTTCCACTCTTTTCTCAAGCCCAGTGAGTATCTTTAGGACTATTAGTTTATATTCTCTATCAGGCATATTACTTATCTCTGTTTCATTTAGCTTTCTTGCTGTGATTTCTGTACTGTTTTTTTCATTTAAGGCATACTCCTCTGTTTCCTCATTTTGTCTAAGTCTGTCTGTTTCTATGTAGTAGGAAAGTCATCTACATCTCCTGCTCTTGTAAATAGTGGCCTTGTGAAGAAGAGGTCCTGTGGTGCCCCAGAGTGCAGTGTCCCCTGTTCACCAAAACCAGGTGCTTTAGGGGTGTCTCCTGTGTGTGCTGCATATGCAGCTTCTGTGGCAGATTTGCCTTCAGTCCAGTCATCTGCAATGGTTCTCGTTGCCTGTTGTGGACAAGATTTGGTCTTTGTGTTGTTAGTGGGCTAGTCTGGGGCCTCTGGGCTTAAGGTGAGTCAGACCAGACATCTGCTAGAAATACAGTAGCATTGAACTGCAAGGCATTTTCCCTTTCATTTGTGGGTGGGGACTGCAGTTAGACCATATGTCTGCCTCTGTTGCCACTACTGAGCCCACAATAAGATTGCTATGCATGGTTATCTTTCCTTCTCCCTAGAACAGGAGTCATTTTGGAGTGGAGACGGATCCTGTTGATGCTGTTTGCATACTTCCAGGCTTGTGGCACTACTTTAATGACCTCCAACCAAGGGCTTACTGAAGGAGGGCAGATATACAGGAGAACTCAGAGGCAGCTGCCAGCAAGTTCCATGCTGGTTTGCTGCTGGAGTAGACCTACAGCCATCCAAGAAAACTCCTATCCAGGCCAAGATGAAGGGGACATTTCTGCAGGAGAACATGGGACTAGGGATACTATTAGCAAGCTAGATGTGTGGTATATGTGCTATACTGGTTTACACAGGTGTTCATGTAGCTAAACTAGGGGTCAGGGAAGGGAAACCGCACCTCTGAGATTAGTAAGTATATCTCTTTCCCATATACCACAAATATTTATCAAACTGCTGCTTCTATGCTGTATCTTGGCAGGGTTGTTTGGTGTGGCTGTCTCTTTAAGGATTAGGATGCTTCCTGCTGGCTTTCTCAGAGCTCAGCCTACTGATTGTTAAAGTTCCAGGCATTATGGGTGCCTAGGTGGCTCAGTTGGTTAAGCATCAGACTTCAGCTCAGGTCATGATCTCACGGTTCATGGGTTCAAGTCCCACATTGGGCTCTGTGCTGACAGCTCAGAGCCTGGAGCCTGCTTCGGATTCTGTGTCTTCCTCTCTCTGCCCCTCCCCCACTCATGCTCTGTTTCTTTCTCTCTCTGACAAAAATTAAATATTAAAAGAATTTAAAAGTAGTTCCAGGTATTAAGCCTCACTTATTATTAGACCCTTCTGGTTTTTAAGGCCAAATTTTATGGAGATTTGTCTTCTCTGTGTGGAACCCCCATGCCTGGAGTGCCTGCTCTGGGTTCTAGTCTTCTCCCCTCTTGATGCCCACAATGTCCCTTCCTCCTGCAGAAAGTCCCGTGGGTCCCTTTGGCTCCCACTGTATCTTCACCCTTTATTCTTGGATGTGGCCTCTTCTCTACATCTAGTTGTAAAGAGTTTGTTCTGCCGGACTTGGGTCATTTTCTGGGTTACTTACACTGAAGCGTGTTATCTAATTGTATTGTGGGATGATGTGAGTTTAGGATCCACCTACCCTGCCATCTTCCCCAGAAATCTAATTATCCATTTATTTTTGAGTCAACTTTGATAATTCATGTTTAATATTTTTTGCATTTTATCTCAGTTGTCAAGTTTATTGGCACATATAATATTAATTTATTATTTTCATTTCTGAAGAAACTGAAATACAGTCATCCTTTAATGTTGATTTTTTTTCTCTTTTTAGGTTGATAAGTTTTGCTAGGTTTTTTTGTGCAATTTATTTGATGTATACAAAAACACCAATAGTTGCTATCATTAATTTTCTCTATTAGTTTTCTGTTTTTCACTTTATCAGTTTCTGCTGTTATCTTTACTGTTTTCTTTTTACTACTTACTTTGGGTAGAATTTGCTCTTTTTTTCTTATTTATTAAGGTAAGTAAACAAAAGTGATCAGAACTGTTCAATTCTGTACATTTCCATGAGGTGCTATTTTTGCTTCATCTCAAAAATCATAATATGTTGTATTTTCATTTTCATCATATTCAGAATATTCTCTAAGTTGCATTTTGATTTCACTGCCCCATGTTATTAAAATATGTTATTTAATTTCTGAACATCTGCAGATTTTCTAGATATCATTCCATTGATTTCTAATTTTATTTTATTGTGGTAAAATAACATATTTTGTGTACTAAATTTTTGTGAATTCTTTTATGACCCAGACAGTATGCTTTTTTAAATATTCAATTACAAACTCACTAGTGATAGTGTCCATAAGTTTTTATTTTTTGATATTTGAGTTTTCCTTTGTAAACTATGTAAACAAATGGCCACATTTTTGAAACTTACATATCTGTTTAATCTATAATTTTCTGAGAGGATAGTCTCAAACTATGATTTTAGATTAATCAATTTCTCCCTATAGAATTCTAGTCTCTTCTCTGATAGAATAATGCATTTTTGACTTGGATTTTCCCAACCTTGAACAATTGTAAATCTTGATAGATACTATGAAGCACTTTGTTTTCTGTGTGTGTGTGTATGTGTGTGTGTGTGTGTGTGTGTGTGTGTGGTATTGGAAAGAAGATAGTGCATGGCTATGATCCTGAAGAAGGAGGACACTTGATTTGAGTTCTATGTTCACCCTCTGTTCTATGTACTCTGCAAACTATGGTACTGGAAATGGAATACAAATTTTAAAGATCAGGTAAGCAAGGTGGAAGTGTCAGAAACCAGATCTCAGCATTTTAAACTTCTCTTTTTAAAAATTAGTATAATTATTAGAGTTTTAAGAGGGGAAGGAGAAACATTTCCAGACTTTTCACAATTATCTTGCTTTGTCAGCCCCTTTTTTAACCTCCTTGTTTTCTCATACTTCACGGTTAATGTGTTATAATATTTTTGTTTCTATCCTCAAATACCCACCCATTTGTTCATCTTAAGGGCTCCATCCAGATATCCAATACAGAAAATTGTAGGAAAGTGTCATAGAGGTCAACTAGGATAATCAAAGCACCTCTTAAAGTATCAAAGAACTATTATCTTACTCTTTCAAAAGCACTGAACATTTCTTCCCATTTTTGTTTTTTGTGGCTTTTAAATTTTTTCATTACATTTTTCAGACAATCACGCTAAGCTGTCTCAAGAACACCCATGCTTCAGGAAGGAGGTTCTCCTCCATGACCCCTCTGTTTCACATAGAGCTATACATCTGCAATAAAAAGGTTGGTCCTTTGGTCCTCAAATAGCTAAAGAAATAATAGAGATGCTAGTAGCGTCTTCCCAGCTGCCCCCTGGGAACTATGCCGCCCACACAGCTTGCCCCAGTCTGCCCCAGCCTGCCCCAGTGCCCTCAGGCTAGAAAAGCTCTGGGGATAAGTAAGCAGCATTTCTTCCTGGTTCTCAGCTGTTCAACATCCCCATTTGGTCTCATGTTATTTTGTTCTAAAGTTGTTTTTTTGTGCTTTTCTTCTCCATTTTTCTTCATTATCTTCTTCTTTACGTCATATATATTTCCTCCAAGCAGGTGTCCTTTGAACCTCACAGATATCAAATGAAATATTACAGTTCACTGAGTGTGTCTGAAGTCTTCAGCTTGATTGATATTGGCTGATATGTCAACAGTTCTCATTTTCAAATATAGAGAGACAGAGGTTTGGTTTTTAATGTAGCCCATTAAGCACCCTGTCCTGTGCGTGTCCTGGTCTCCCCTGGGGCGAGGGGAAAGACTTTTATGTGCACTGGAAGGGCGACTGGCGTCTCTGGGATGCTTCTGCTGCACTTTGAGCCTCTTCATGCCCATCTGGAAGCTGTTCATGGCCTGGCTGACAGTCTGCGCGTTGAACAGGAGGTTGGAGCTCACAGAGCCTTCTCTCTGTTGCTGGGGGATCACTGGAAGTGACTGAGGAAAGGCCTATCTTATCTGACCACAGTCAGCATAATAGGTGGCGGGACCTGCAAACTTTTAACTCCAGTAGCCTGCTGCAGGGAGCCTGCGGTGGTGGGGCTCTGTGCAGGGTAGGAGGGTGGGGATATCAGTGGGAAACACAGCTTCCATTGAATCTTGCCCACTGATTTGTTGGGGGAGGCTGGTGAAACCATTCACCCCAGTAGGGGATGGGGTGCTAGGCACACACAGCTGGTGAATTGATGCCTGGAGAGGTGCTGCCACCAGAAGCTGGGGTTATGGGTAAGGTAGCCAAGACGTTCATGTTGAGGGGCACCATCTGTTGCCATCTGGGCAGCAGCGAAGGAAACTATGGAGTTCAGGTAGCCATCCCGTGCAAATGACGCCATCAGTTCTGCTTGCTGCTGTATCAGTGCTGCTATGTCAGTGCCGTGGGCCCCAAACGGTATGGCTGTAGCATTGAACAGCCCACTTGTCCAGCCGTCTGCTGCATTTGGTGCATCATGTACTCTTGTCTTCCTTGGTGTTCTTGTTATTCCCACCTAGCACTTTTTCTGGGGCTCATACTTTAACTTGAGTGGTTCCTTCCCCATGTTGCAGTATCAATGGTGGGACCCTTTGTCAAGGTCTAGGTACAGCCCTACTACTTTTCCTGTTCACTGTGGGTTCCAGGAACCATGTCCCTCCCTCTTGTTCCTTAGATCATAGCTCTTTTCTGTAGTTACTAACACCTGAGTTACCTCACTATCTCCCTTTTGCTCTCATAGGCCTTCCAATACCCATGTAACCAACTCTTTGCATTAAATTTTCTGTGAAATACCTTAAATGGTTTCTGTTTTCCTTACTGCCTTTGAATATGTTCTTATTCTCTGTCTTTGGAAGCTTATTATATAGAGTTCCCAGGTAAAATACAAGATACAATATTTAGTATACACTTAGAGTGAGAAATTATCCATTGCCTATCTGAAATGTAAATTGAACTGAACTTCTTAAATATTTATTTCTTAAATATGACAGCTTTATGATTATATTCCTTACCAACCTGCTCTTTTGGTTAAGGTGCACTATGGTTTGGAATATGCCACTGAGAGAGATGTGCTGTTGTTGGCCTTCTGTATGAGATTTCTCGCTTATTTCTTGAGGAATGTATGCACTTGAGGGATGAGGCATTGTTGTCTCTATCCAGTTCTACTGTCAGCACTCATTGCCTTAGACTAACAACAAGTGAAGATGCTGCTGCAAAATAGCACACTTTGGGTTTAGAGAACCATAATGTGATGGAATTCACCATATGAAATCATGAATGTTTTCTTAAAATAATCCATATGGGTTTGTCCTAAGTAATTTTTTATTGATGATGATATAGTCTACTTTTCTTCCATTCAACTGAGCTGAATGTGTGCTTCTGTTTATTGGATAATTCTTATGTGAATATATTAAAATATTTAACTTACTGATCTCTAAACAAAGTAGGCCACATATGCATGCTACCTTGTTCTATAACACTGTTCAAGGTAACCACTTAAATTTCCATTTTTCTTAATTAAGAGAAACAAATGAAAGATAAACATACAGCTTGTGATTGATGTGGGGTGTTGAATTTAATCAGTCATGAAAGAAATTTTTGGACTTTATGTGCAAGACCTAACAAATATAATGACACATCTACTCAGAATCAGGAAGCAGATTTAATTAGACAATTAGTATTTTCTACCCCAGTTCCCATTTTGATTATCTTCCCTGTTACTCTGAGTTTCAAATGATCTTGTGCATGGTATGCCAACATTTCGTTAAATCCTTTCCTTACTTCATGGATTAAACTTCCTTGGAATCAGGTTGAACTAAATATCTGATTCTGCTAAAACAAAGTTATATACAATTACATTTTTATAATATCTTTATATGTGTTTCCACTTGTGACAAGATATATGAATAATCAGATACTTTGTTAGTAGAAGTTAAAGTTATAGGAACAGTTTAGTTTGATACAGAGAAGGAAAGATGGAAAACATCTTTGTAAATACAAGATCAAGTCCATTAAAAATAACTTTAAATGAGGGAAACAGAGTTGGGGAGAGAGAGGGATGCAAAACTTGAGAGACTATTGAATGCTGAAAATGAACTGAGGGTTGAAGGGAAAGGGGGAGGGGAGAGAAGAGGTGGAGGTGATGGAGGAGGGCACTTGTGGGGAAGAGCACTGGGTGTTGTATGGAAATCAATTTGACAATAAAATATTATGAAAAAATTAGAAAAATAAAAAATAACTTTAAATGAATAAAGGAAAATAAGAGTCTGGTTTGTATTAACTTAATTCTCTTTTTCTCAGCTTCTAGAAAAATCTAGAAGAATAATTCATCCACTGTCCTATTTGTTCTCATGTTCAAAGGGATTTATTGTCCAACTTAAATTTGTGAATGTATAAAATCAATGTACTGAAATCAGTTGCATTTCTATATGCCAATAATGGGCCCAGTATGCTTCTGCTGCGCCACTCAGCTACTCCATTCTATACACCAATAATAAAGCAACAGAAAGAGAAATCAAGGGATTGATACCATTTGTAATTGCACCAAAAGCATAAAAACTTAGGAATAAACATAACCAAAGAGGTAAAAGATCTGCACACTAAAAACTATAGGAAGATTATGAAATAAATTAAAGAAGACACAAAAAAATGGAAAAAAAATTCCACGCTCAAGAACAAATGTTGTTAAAATGTTGATACTACCTACAGCAATCTACACATTCAATATAATCCCAGTCAAAATAATACAAGTATTCTTAACAGAGCTAGAACACACAATCCAAAAATTTGTATGGAACTACAAAAAACCCTGGACAGCTGAAGTAATGTTGAAAAAGAAAACAAAAGCTGGAGGCATCACGATTCTAGACTTCAAGCTGTACTACAAAGCTGTCATCATCGAGACAGTATGGTCCTGGCACAAAAATGGACATACAGATCAGTAGAACAGAATAGAGAACCCAGAATTGTACCCACAAATGGATGGCCAATTAACTTTCAACAAATCAGGAAAGAATATCCACTGGAAAAAATGACAGTCCCTTCTGCAAATGATGTTGGAAAAACTGGACAGCAAACGGAGAAGAATGAAACTGGACCACTTTCTTACACCATACACAAAAATAAATTCAAAATAGATGAAAGAAGTGTGAGACATGAAACCATCAAAACCCTAGAGGAAAAAAAGAGGCAGAAACCTCTTTGACCTCTGCCATGGCGACTTTTTACTAGACATAGCCCCAGAAGCAAAGGAAACAAAAGCAAATATGAACAATTGGGACCTCGTCAAGATAAAAAGCTCCTGCACAGTGAAGGAAACAATCACCAAAACTGAAAGGCAACCAGCAGAATGGAAGAAGATATTTTCAAATTACATATCGGATAAAGGGTTAGTATTTAAAATCTATAAAGAACTTATGAAATTCAGCACCCAAAAACCAAAGAATCCTGTGATGAAATGGCAAAAGACATAGACTGACACTTTTCCACAGAAGACATCCAGATGGCTAATAGACACATGAAAAGATGATCAACATCACTCATCAGAGTGCAAATCAAAACCACAATGAGATGCCATCTCACCCCTGTCAGAATGGCTAAAATTAATAATTCAGGAAACAACAGATGTTGGCGAGGATGCAGAGAAAGGGCAACACTTTTGAACTGTTGGTGTGAATGCAAACTGGTGTAGCCAGTTTGGAAAACAGTATGGAGATTCCTCAAAAAATTAAAAATAAAGCTACCCTATGATCCAGCAACTGAACTATTAGGTATTTATCCAAAGGATACAAAAATGCTGATTGGAAGAGGTACATGCACTCCAATGTTTATAGCAGCACAATTGACAATAACCAAAGTATGGAGAAAGCCCAATTGTCCACTGACTGATGAATGGATAAAGAAAATATGGTGTGTATACAATGGAATATTATTCAGCAGTAAAAAAGAATGAAATCTTGCCATTTGAAACAACATGGGTGGAACTAGAATGCATTATGCTAAGTGAAATAAGTCAGTCAGAGAAAGACAAATATGATTTCACTAATGTGGAATTTCAGAAACAAAACAGATGAACATGGTGGAAAGGAAAGAACAATAGGATAAAAACAGAAAGGGAGACAAACCGTAAGAGCTTAAATACAGAGAACAAACTAAGGATTTCTGGAGGGGTATTGGGTGTGGGGTGTACTAAACAGGTG
Source organism: Suricata suricatta (assembly GCF_006229205.1). Taxonomy (NCBI): domain Eukaryota; kingdom Metazoa; phylum Chordata; class Mammalia; order Carnivora; family Herpestidae; genus Suricata; species Suricata suricatta. The sequence continues at coordinate 80,995,898 of NC_043706.1, forward strand.
ATGGGCATTAAGGAGGGCACTTGTTGGGATGAGCGCTGGGTGTCATATATAAGGGATGAATTACTAAATTCTATTCCTGAAACCATTATTGCACTATGTATTAACTATCTTGGATTTAAATGTTAAAAATTAGTAAATGTATAAGTAACTAAATTATAAAAGAATGAATGCTGAACAATGAATATTAACTACAGTTTATTGGAAAAATATGTCTGATTCCTGTTCTATATAATCTATTACATATTTTATACTATATTTTATATCTAATTATTTCTAACATATAAATTCATTTTATTTCTTGTTTACATAAACATAGATGACTAAAATTCTATGTACAAAACCAAATAAAAATGTTCAAAGATGATAAATAATTCTGATATCTTTTCAGGACTCTATAATGGAGACAAGTGTGCAGGATAAGCACTTGAGGAAATAAAGAAGGAATAAATAGGCAAGGGGAAAAATTGGGCTAAAATACAGTCTTAAAAGCATCTGTTGAGCCCAAATAAATAACAGAGTCTGAAAGAATTCCTCAGAAGCATTCTATTTTATGTTGAGGGGGCTGGGCCTATATAAGCAGGTATCCATGAGTGATATGCATTTAAGGACCAAGACCAGGAATGAAATGATCCTCTCCAGCTAAGGACAATTTTCTAAGATGGCTAATGGCTGGAAACACTTACACCAGCAAGGACTATATCTTTCAGTTCTGAAGGAAGTTCTGAGCAGCAAATCACAGTTAGCATACACTAAAATGTCATAAAGGCCTTATCTGGCAGACCAACAAACATTGTGGTTACCTCTTGGAAAGAGAATGATGATCAAATGGAGTGAGTGACAGAAATAGGATAACTGAGGGGCTTCTGGCTGGCTCCGTCAGAAGGGCATGGGACTCTTGATCTCATGTTGGTTATAGAGATTACTTAAAAAAAAAATAAACTCAAAAAAAGAATAAAAAAGAAAGAAAATTGAAATTTCAGTATTGTTAATGAATGAGGTAGAGAAAAAAGAAAAGCATGAGTAAAGTGTTATACTTCTGAAAACCTAATATATTCCACTGCATTCTGGTTGAGATTATAAGATTGGAGTAGGGGACATGGTTAAAGTTATATAACCCTATTTATGAGGTAAATTATTGGAATTGTTAATTAGGACATTTGATAGAAGTTTAAAAAACAAAACTTAATGAAGGGGCTCTTGGCTGGCTCAATTGGCTAAGCATCCTACTTAAGCTCAGGTCATGAATTCATGGTTCATGAGTCTGAGCCACACACTGGGCTCTGCACTGACAGTGCTGAGCCTGCCTGGGAGTCTTTCCCTCTGTCCTTCCCCACTTGCTCACTAAACAAACAAACAAACAAACAAACTTTAAAAAAAACCTTAATGAAGTAAAATTCTTTGCACCTCTAATCTGTAGTTATGAGATTAGACCAATAAGAAAGCCAAACAAATAGACTTGAATAAGAATATCCATATACTAAACATTTGATCGTTTCCAGCAGGTTCACAAATTAATTCTTGTGATAAGACTTTTTGAAGATATGGGAGATAATTATGCAGGGGCTCTATCTTTGAAAAGTTCAAACACACATGCCTAGTTTAAGATCGATGTTCACTTAGCCTTCCATGTGGACACTGCTATTTTCTTTTCAAACACTGAAAATATATAAACCTTTATATTTAACTAGATTTCATTGTAGATCTTGGTCTCTTATGCTTATCCTCCTCTAAGGAAGAACAGAACTCACAAAGTATGTTGCCTAAAATTAGCTTCTATTTCTCTGAATCTCACTAGAGAACTATCTTGCTATTTTATAGGTCAACCTTCCAATAGTAAGATTTTTTTGAAACATCAAAAGTTCAGTTGCTAGACTAGGTCCAAGAGATGATGATGCTAATAGATTTAAAATAAAATTACTGTCATATACAACTATTTCTTCTAAGTTAAAGAATATCCATGTGGAAATATCTTGTAGTTCACCTCATTTAATTATCTTACATGGATGAGATACAGACTCAGGAATTAAGGTTACACAGTAAATTAATTGAAGAAAGAAGACCAGAATGCAATTTGCTGGATATATATAAGCAGTGTGTAATAGATGTTCAATAAATGTTAAAAAATTATGTTCCTCAGTCATAAGGTACAATATGTTTCCATTAAGCAATGTGAGGTAGGCTAATATGGAACATTTTTCTCACCCTATACCTCAAATATGTCATCTGTAACTTAGAAAAGGGAACAGTTTTATTATCGATGGGAAGAAAATAAAAACTTAACTAGATATTTCAAAATACAATATGAATTTAGAATAAAAATAATATATCTTATTATCAATTGTATATTTTCTAGAATTTATAGATTTTTCCAGGACAGTTAAGTAGCCTGAACTACAAATGTACCCCATTTACAAACAATACTTTTCCAAGGTATCTCTTTTTAAGGTATTCTTTGGGAATATATTTACTTAATTTGAAGATCAGTCAGAGGCATAACTACTGGTTCCTAAATTCATATTTTAGAAAGAGAGATGGGGCCTAGAGCAACCACACAGAGTTACTAGCTAACTAAAAAGAGTTTTTTGGCAGTTCTATATTGGACTGTTAACCAACAATGTGGTGAAAGCTATGATATTCTTTGTGTTTTGCTCTTTGGTGATTACAGTTATGGATAGCCACAACAACAAAACTTATGCTAACTCTCTTCAAAGTGTACCCTTACAGTATATGTGACATTGCAGTAAGTTCTTAGAAGAGGCTAAGAGAAGAAATTTCATATATATATGAAATTATATTCGGCTCTCAGAACATTAATAAAGGTTTCACTTCTGGGCACCTGGGCGGCTCAGTCAGTTAATCATCCACTTCAGCTCACATCATGATCTCATAGTTCGTGGGTTTGAGCCCTGCCTCAGGCTCTGTGCTCACAGCTCAGAGCCTGAAGCCTGCTTCAGATTCTGTCTCCCCCTTTCTCTGCCCCTCTGGTTCTCATGCTCTATGTCTCATTCTCTATCTCCCTCTCAAAAATAAATAAACATTAAAAAACAAAAGTCTCATTTTTTAAAAATTAGTGCACAATATAATAAATCCATAAAATAATTTATATGTTTCCTAATTATCTTTTTAAAACTACAGAAATTAATACTTTCCAATAAAAAGCATGTAAAAAGACATTAATAAAAGCGGAAAAGTGCCATCATTCTTTTATGAATAAATTTAAGATGGCTTTATTTTTACATCACTTATGGTATGCTAATAATGTAAGTGTATTTATCTAGGTTTAAATAAAATATAATTATTTACTTTTCTTAAAGTGTATCACTGTAAAAGAGAATAAACATTAAACACATGTTGCTAGCTATACAAAGCAATCCTTGCTTTTAGCTTTACAGGAAGGGAATACTAAAATTCTAAATTTTGGAATAAATTTGTTTTAGTGTCATTTGATACTGAAGAATAAGTTAATATATCTTTCCTGAGTTTGTTTATAGAGGGTTTGTAATGCCTATTGATAAACTGACTTTCCAAATATTCAAGCTTGCCAATTTGGCTTTCTCTCAGTCTTCGGGCCCCTGTACAAGACTATTCAATAAGTTTTGTTTTGTTTTCTTTTATTTTTTAATCTAGAATAGTTTCTTTTTCCCTTCCAAGAGTACCTCATTCCATTGTTGTTGTGTGAAATTAAGAAAAAAATACTTTCTCCATGCTTTTTGGTCCTGTGATTATAAATGAGTTCTAATTTCCAAAGACCTCTGATGGTCTAGTCTATTTTAAAAAAATGAAAGAAAACAAATCCCTGTTAGAGTTATGTTTAAGGAAGCATCACAGCAGGGCTGAATTAAAACAGTGAGATCTGATTGTCCATTTACTGTCCTAGGGAGCAAAGTACACTTAATTGATCTTTTCTTTAGTTTTTTCATATGTAAGTGGTACAGCTTCTTGTCAGAAAAAGATGCTGTAACAATTAATGAGCAATTCCATTTAAGACACTTAGCTCTATGCCTGACAACTGGTAGGCATTTAAAAGTGCTGGTTGTATTATTGTTGTCATTGCTCTGTTAAAAAATATTCCTGACAGTAGTTTAATTCCTCTCATGAAAAACAGTAAATAATCAGGAAAAACATTTGAAGACTGATCTTAAAAGAAGATGCAAAAAATCGATCCAATGTATTTTCATCTGGCAAAGTGTATTTTATACTTGACAACAATTGGAATGCAAGTATTCTAATTACTGAGCCCATTGTACCCTCTGACATTTCAAAAATAAAAGCTTATAGACAATTACAGATTAGCTGATAATCTTTTAAAAAGAAATATTGGCTCTTTTGGCCTTCTCAGTCCCCATTATCGATTTTTAAGGGATTGGACGAAGCCAGGAAGCTAAACAAATTATAGAAAATCTATATTAATATACAAATTCCTGCAGAAAAACCCGAGTGATTATCAAACTGAAACAGAAATGCTATTTAGGCAATTTTCCTGAATTATCATTAGGCACAAAAAAATGTGCTGGTTCTATCAGAATGCTTTTAGGTGGGAGACCGTCACCTTTTTTGGTGATTTTTTTCAGGGAACACAATATGCAACCAAAAGATTTGAGTATGGGTGCTACTTAGAAAGGCCTTCTGAACCTCTTGCCTTCTGTTTTCTCTGAACACATGAAAGAACTTAAAAAGTACATAGTGACTTAAAGGATCACTTTACATGACAATAAATTAAATGACATTTATATTTTTCTTAAAATGCATGCCTTGGTCTTCACACACACACACACACACACACACACACACACACACACACACACCAGAAAAGCCACGATAAACTTTCTATCTGAATTAAACTCTTTAAGAGTGAAATCCTAAGAACTGGAGTATATCTGGAGTTCTATGACTAGGTCCCTATTTTTTGTTGAGAAAACCTTATTATAGATTATCAAAGGTTTGGGTCCTAGATCAGAATACCCCTGGTAAATATGAGAGACACTAACAATTTATCTAAAAAGATAACACAGGAATTTTTTTTCCATCACTTGGAAGAGTATCAGCTATTCTTTGAGAAATAACTTCTCCCCAGATTTCACAAATTTCATTTTCATCCTTAACTGTCCTTCTGTCTCCTATCTATGCTAAAGAGTGCTTTCTGCTCTGTAATTTTTGGTCATACTGGCTTCAATCACTATATAATTTTGTTTGCAATATTCACTCTGAATCGTTTATTTTATTTGAAATTAAACTTAGATTTCATGAACATTACAGTATGCATTTTCCTCTTCAAAGCACCTGTGAGCTCACATGTGCACATATTCCCACATGTGGTTCTATTTGTGTGTGTGTGTTCACTGTAGCAACGCCAGGTTAAAAGCATGATTTCTTGAACACAATGCACATGCACATAGCCCAGACAAAAAAATAAGGAGGAAGAAAAAGATGATGCACTGATTAATGGTGCAAAAATCTTTAAAACATGGCTGAATCACTGACAGATAAGGAAGTGTAAGAGTCAGTTTTTAACAAAAGTTGAGACATTTGATACCATGGCTGTTCAGGGTTCAGGTTGAATTGATTAAGATATTGGCAATGAAATAGTGTTTCCCCTCCTTTCTTTATTTCTAGGTTTGATCAACTTGGTATTTTTTTATGCATCTACACAATATAGATTCTATGCTCAGACTAGATAGCTACTCTCTAATAAATAGTTACCATTGGATTGAATAGTTTTGATAGACTGCCATAATACATGATATTCTCCTACATTATGGTAAACATTTGACTGCTACACACAATTATTAGCATTTTCTAGTTATTAGAGTTCTCTATTTAAAAAAGGTACCGCCTCTTTTCTATAAACTTATGTACTACACAGTCATTACTATATAATGAAAAATAACCTTTTCTGATGATTTAGTAAAGTAGAAATGAGCCACTTTGCATTCTCAGTGAAGATGGATGATTTCGTATGGTATTTTATATTATTGTGTATACTATTCCTTTACCTGGAAATGTACCATTTAGCCAGTCACTCCAATACTGTGTGCATTTTACTTAATTAATAGTGCTGGATATTCTTTTCTTATGCCTACAGATCTGCTCTACACCCTTCCACCTTGCTCTGCTCCCCAGAAAGCTGATCTTTATGAGTTGCATCAAATAAATTTCCTTTTTCTGAATCCCAATTGGTTTGGCCAATGGAACTACTAGTGAATGACTAATGGCCAATGGAACTGTTAGTGGTTGAATAGAAAGGCAAGACATTTATAAAGCTAGATCCTTCACTGTCTAGTTGTAAGCTAATCATGGTGGAGACCTTAACTCAAAGGGTCAGCAGACCTCTCCTATAGTTGTAGGTGTTACAGAGTTCTGTTATCAGCTTTCCTTCTTGTCACTTCAGCAACAGAGGGGTTAACAGCTTTCTGCTAAAACTATCCCTGTTGTTTTTTCTTAACCTGGCCTTCACCTTCGTAAAACAAAACAAAACAAAACAAAATAAGACAAAACATCTTAGTATCAATCTTGAATCATCTCTTTCGAATGTGCCATGTGTTTCTTCCCAAGAACTTGAATGATGACCACACTGGGTTAATTATATTTCTCTCTAAAATTTTTGCTCAAAGCTCCCTTTTTACAAAAGCTTGAGGACTGATTTTAGAGCACCTGAGTTTTCTATTTCAGATTCTCAGGCGTGAACCTCCTATTGGAGATGTCAAAACTGATGTCTTTTCTACAGGATTTCAGGCATTGCAGAAACAAGAAGAACAGAGGATATGAGACAGCAATTTGAAGCTTGAAAAATGAGGTTAGAAAAATACATTTTGATAATTTCCTCATAATTTAAAAGATAAAAACATTATTTTTCTCATCATTATTAAAGTGGACTTACATAGAAGTTTTTAAAGGACTGTGAAGTTCATGTTTTTGTGAACCTAATTTTCCATCCCAATGGAAAATTTCCCATGTTTCTTCCCCTTTCCCTTTAATATTTTGCCATAACACTGATTTTGAATTATAGAGTAACTTCACAGATGTGGATCATTTTCTTCTCCAAAGACATTTAAAAATCTCTGGGCCAGAAATCCTTAATTAATTAAGAAGACAAAAAATGTAGATCAACCTATATAAGTCAAATGGACAAAATATATAAGCAAGAAGTCATGAAAAATATTTGGTTTTCTCTTAAAGCTCAGGAAAACAAATGCAAAAAGTATCAGCTAAAAATAAAAATAAATGACAGCTGAGGAGGTATTTAAAATTCAGAATAGTCCATTTAAAATCAAGTATTATGCTTTGGGTTCCTTGTTATATATAAGGCCAAAATCAATAGTTATTATTATTATTTATCCACAACTAAGTCCAATAATCATATAATAAATGCCATCATTACATGGTTCTTTGAATTCAGCCATTTACAGCGTTCTACCATAGGAAAGTCAAGTAACTAATCAAACTCAAACCAATGCAAACCTGTAATTTCATTTGCTGATGTATACAAAAACGAAGAACATGTAGCAATATGTTTGCAGCCTGATTCTTATTTAAGCTGATGTCAGCCAATACTGAATTTTCATTCATAAGCTATATCTCATTTATTTTTATTTTGAGGTTTTAATAGTGCTCTAAAGAAAATGTGCAAGAGAAAACAGACATTCCAACTTTGTTTAGCTGATTTGAGTAACCCTAAGAAAAGCTGTCAGTGTTTGAACAAGAGTTGAAGCATTAAAGAGGAAATGTCTGAAATGGAGTTTCGATGTGAATGAAGATTGAAATAGATTTAAAGAAAGTGTGCATTGTTTTTTGTAAACTTAGTCTCTACATAAAAAATTTCTGAGGAATAAATCTATGAAGCATTATACTGCCAAGTATGTCTATTAATATAAAATGAGAAAATAAGTGAAACATTTGAAGGTTTCATGAGAAGTAAATCTATGCCTACAGGAGTGAAAGACATTAACATCTTATAGTTTGTTTGTTTGTTTGTTTGTTTTTAATAATATCTGTCAATCAAAAACTTATGAATAAAAAAGGAAAAAAAAAAACCTGCAATGCCAAACAGATTAGACACAGAGAGCTAAGAAAAAGAAGATGGACAGTACTGTTCATGGGGCAGATAATCTTTCCCCTTTCTTGCTAAGAATAAGCAGAGCTGCATTTGTGGAAACTTAACTAAGCAGAAACCTGCAGTGTCTGCTCTGTGCTGCTGACCTGCCAGCTGGAAAGAGCACTGAGTTTAAAGGGTTTAAGCTCTCAAAGAAGCCAAGACTTGGCTGATCATCTTGGGCTCAGCATATTGTGAGGCATATGAACACTCTCTTCAAAACTGGCAGGGAAAAAGGAAGGAAAATTGAAAATCTAAACACAGTAGCCAGTTAAAATTCAGACAATTGCAAGGATTGTGTTTTATCTGAAGCATTTGCTTCAACTCTACGCTACTGAATAAAGAAAGAAATGGATTTACCTTTGGGGGGAAGAAGAGCAGTACAACTTCAGATTCCTGTACTAGTCTTTGGGGCACTGAAAAAAAATCAAAAAGAGAATCCTTTATTCTACAATGAAATAAAGGAATTTGTATCATTTTTCTTCATGTGATCTCATTTTTTGCCCTGTCCCTAGAAATTTGGTTATATCTTTTGTTAACATGTTTTATTATGACTTTTGACAAAAAGTAAATAAATTTAAATACACAACACAATATTCACCATTTGAATGAATACACTTTAAAGGCATGCTTTTCAAAATGAACATGGGCAATAACCCAAAAGTAATACTAGTATACTCATTATTCTTACTTCATTAAAAGTAAAAAAAAAATGGATTTGCTCAAATAGGGTTAAAAATATTAATTTATACTCTCTTTTTTTGTTTGTTTGACATTTCTGGATTTTCTGTATATGAGAGAAAACAAAACGCCCCTCGCTCCTGGGGATGTAAAATCATGTTGCCAACAACATCTCAAACTGACATAGTTTGGATTTATTGCATGGATACAAAAACAATACTAAAGACAGTCAGAGTTCACCACTCTTGGGTCCTTCATAGGCCGAGGGCCTGAAGGACAGATGCTGCCCACATATCTGCTATCAGCACTTCTCCAGAGGCCACCGAGAGCTGCTGAGCTACACGTTGAAAACTGAGTATTTCTTGGTCACATTTCTGACAAGTGTTTCAAAAGTTTATGGATGAAGCATTCACTGAAGTTATAGCAAACAGTCTTTTGCATTATATCTATATTCCCGTTTCTAGGATGACACTGAAGTCCAATTTCAATGCAGAAAATGTCTTTCTCTCAAGAAAATGAGAAACACATGAGAGTAAAATACATGTAATCATCCAAGATTCAACTCTGAATGATTTGAAACATACATTTGAATATTACAAAACTTTTATATATGTATATATTTTTGTATTTACTACTAAGCAGGAGTCGTTTTTAGTTTAATCTCTTTAAACTACCCTTTCAGTTTTGGATTAAATCTAATTTTGTGTTCAAAATATAATTATTGTTTTAGAAGCCAAACAAGGATTCAATATTCTACAAAACTTCTACCATGTGTAGTGACATTAATAGCATCAGTAAGGAAGAAATAATGAATTTTTAAAAAAGCATTTCAGACATTCTTTATGTTAGTTAACACAAATTCAACAGAAAAGGAAGGATAGGACTTTTAGATTAATTCCAATCGGTTTGGATGCTGTTTTAAATGGTTCTTTTGTTTGAGATATATATCCTTTTCTAGGAAATGGGTTTTCTCTCTGATATGCTCTTGCTCAAAGTCTTTTCAGCTGAGTTGTTTTCATTGTGCCAAATCGAAGTTTTTATACATTGTTTATGGGTGTCAAAGTTCCTTAATAGTTCAGTTGGACTGTTCACTCTCCAAGCAATAGTAAGTAGGCAACAACATTTCTGTCAGTGTTAAAAGTTGATCTGCCAAGTTTTAATGTATGGCTCAAGCAGGAGAGGCAGTTTTGTGGGAAAGCAAGCTGTCCAGTACTTGACAAGATTTGGTTTGTCAACAGTATGGCTGAAGATGTTTGACATGATACATTCTTTCTCCATCACACTTCCAGTTCTATGTCAGAATGTATATCCCCAACTGGAGTCAATCTGCTGAATTCTTTTTACCTTTTAACAGAAAAAGGAAAACTATGATTAAGGAATACCAATGAAGGGTATTAGAGAGTTTTTACACATTGATTTTTGATGAGACCATGACCAGAGATAATGAATGCTTCATTACATGCAGTAGTAAATTCCCTCAATCCAGTCATATGAAGAAAAAAAAATCTATCTTAAAAAATTAATATCATAAGAAATCTACTTCACCAGACTAAGGAAAAGTGCAGACACTGTGAGGGGAAGGGATTTCTCTGCAGTCTGAAATGGCTGTCTTACTTGGCTGTAAATCTTTCTCACACAATGCCTAGGGTCTTGCTTGCAGGGATGTAATGAAGTTACACTGTCTGAATGAAATTTTTAAAAACAAATTAGGGCAGAGGACCTTGCCAGCTATCCATGATTTGTGGTACTGCTTATCAGTAGCCGGTGTGGGGTGATTCACCATGAGAACACCAAATCTCTTTGTCCCAGGCTGCCATGTTTCACCCCAGTGTCAATATATCAGGGGAAATGAATGCTAAGCTATAACAGTCATAGTTAGTGTCAGGCATGTTTGTAACACATGCATAGAGAAATTTACAGCTGGAAAAAACTATGACACATCCCCTAGTGACTTGCTTTATAGATTCTTGCTTCTGACTGATTCAACAGCAGCAGCGCTCCTTTATACATGGTGACCTCACTGATCTGGAGAGTGTTTTCTACTTGACTGTATATATTAAGTTACTCTTTAAACCAGGATACAGAGTCATCCCATGGTATCTGTTTAAAATAAAATAAAAAATCCTCAAACTTTAAATTTTATCTTAAAAATTATACAGTAAGTACTCATGAACTAAAACTACTAATTTGAACTTTGGGGTGTCTCAGGCCAATACTCTTTCCTCTTATCTCTAAATAAAGATAATACAATATTTCATATCAATTAAATGTTTTGTTATATTAACATTACAAATTTTTAGATTTGTTTCATATGATTTTATGGAAATAACTACTCTCTCTAGGTACTGGAGGCAATTTAAAGACGTTTTCATAAATTGTTAACTTAAAATCATTTTTATTAATATGTTTAAATTCTTTGATAGCTTAGCTACACTTAATTGATATAAAGCTTATTTTCTTATTTGGGGGAACATGTATCAGAGTAACAAGATTGGATACTTCAGCCAACTCTTCTGTCCTATGTGCACTTTTTACGTACATAAGAACTTTGCTCACCCATGAATGCTGAAAGAGGAGACTACAGGATTTTAAAAATAGAATTAGAAATGTTTTATACCTCGTAAAAGAAAAAAAGAGGGGTGCTATCCAAATAATGAAATTGATGTTAAGGCCAAACAAGGTCTCATGTGTAGTAAAAGAAATCAATCCTAAGCCCTTAGAAAGAAAAACATATTCAATCATTAACCATTTTTTGCCAATGTGGCAAAACCTGGAACAGTTGGGTGGCTCAGTCAGTTAAGTGTCCAACTCTTGATTTCAGTTCAGGTTCATGAAATCAAGCCTTGCTGTGTTGGGCCCTGCAATGACACCACGGAGCCTGCTTGGGATTCTTTATCTCCTTCTCTCTCCCCATTCCCTGTTTATGCATGCATACACTCTCTATTTAAATAAATAAATGATAGATAGATAGATAGATAGATAGATAGATAGATAGATAGATGATAGATAGATAGATACAGTGGCAAATTTGATCCTTGATTCTGCTCAGAAACAGCATTCATGTAGCAGGCCTAAAACTGAACTGTCCCAAGCTGTCTTCTCATGTAAACTTCAGATGCTTTTTCCAATACAGTAACAGAGTTTTCTGAATATGAACATCTGGAGAAATGACAGTATCATTCACTTGCCTCAAATAGTAGTTGAAAGGAGATCAAATTAGAAGCCTTCTTCTTGAACAACTCCTGTGGCTTACGTATCTTTAAAGCCTCTCTGAAAATTACCACTCACATTTTCTCAGGTTTGTATTCCATTTTACAAGTACACAGGGAAATGCATGTAGTAAATTTAAATAAGAATCCAGGTTAAGAATTACTTTCTTCAGCTGCGATAAGCAGTTCCAGTTTTAGTTAATCATTTCTGATATTTGTGTACCTTTTCCATTCTACTGGATTGAGGATGATCTAGACATGGTCAGCCAGCCTGCGATGCAAATTTCCCTCTCTATAAGGAAAGACCAATTGGCTTTTTAAAAACACATTCTTTAAGACTGCTATATAATGGTAATCTGTTACTAGGCACATCTAGCTCACAATTTTGTTTTTATTTTTAGCAGCAAACATAAAATATCACAACCAAGATATTGAGACTGAAGCAATTCATGTCCATCTATCTAAAATCATTTTTCTACTTTATTTCTCCTGATCGACACTGACATCCAGGAACAAAGTTGTAATGCTACCTTTTGCTCATCCTTCTCCTTCTTATCAGCTAATCAATGATTCCTTTGTATCTTTGTCTCTCTTCAACCCAATTTCCAACTTTCACTATGATTATCTCTATATACAAGTTTCACTTTTGAGTTACTACCATAATCTCATTTTTGTATTTATTAATTTCATTTTCTTTATGGGTCACTTTGTTCAACTGCCTATGTAATACCATAAAATTAGGCTGCTCAAAATTTCAAATAATCCCTCATTGGACGGGGATTCAGGGCATGCCCACAATTTTTGTCTTTTAATCATGTCATTTAATTGTTCCTACAAGTTTTGATTTGTAGTAGTTTCAGTGTTCTCTAATTTCCACTTTGATTGCTTCTTTGACCCAATGGAGCAAAAGGAATTTCTAGATGCTGGCTATGTGTTATATCTTGATCAGGGTGGTGGTTATATGGTCTGTCCTCATTTGAAATTCAATCATATATAGAGACATATATTTATACTGCATATTTGTATGGAGTTACCCTTCAATTAGAAAAAAAAGTTCATTTCAAAAACAAACTAATTATTTTCTTATTATTTGAGAGAGAGAGAAAGAGTGAGAGAGCAAGCAGGTGAGAGGGGCAGAGAGAGAGTCAGAGAATCTCAAGCAGCCCCTGATGTAGCGCTCAATCCCACAACCCTGGGATAATGACCTGAGCTGAAATCAAGAGTCTGACAATCAACTGACTGAGCCACCCAGGTGCCCCCTAAATTGTTAAGAAATAGAAATGCTTCAATCTGGGTTGAGGTTAGAATGCAAAGTGTGGTTCCAGGCAACTACCATGTTACAAAGTGGGACACCTCCTGAGAATGGATCCAAATAATGGAAACTAGAGTTGAAAAGTTTAAGGAAGGCAACATTGACATAGACATACAGAATATATTACTTTATGTTTAGATACCAAGTACAGGATTGTATGCTAGAAGATAATAATAAAAAATGTAAAAGTCTAACAATATATGTCTAGACTACTAAAACATTTAATAAGCATTTTCTTATGTAATATTAGCTAGTTATAAGAGTACTTCTTAATTTTCAAATATATGACTGCTTTCTAGTTATCTTTGTGTTATTGATTCTTGGCTTAATTCCATCATGATCAGAGAACCTACTATGTATATGATGAATCCCTACAAGCTTTTTGAAATTTATTTGCTTTGTTCAGCAATAAATAGTTAGTTTTTATAAATGCATCAGGAACTAATGTGTTGTCTTCAGTGTTCTATACATAGACCAAGTAAGTTTTAAGGCTAGGTAATTATGCTGTTCAAATCCCTATATTCTTCCTAATACTATGCCAATCCATAGTTTAAGAGTTGTATTGATTTGTAGTATTCAAATCCATTTGACTATTTTCTATAACCTCTAGGTTTCTGTCAATATTTATCATCATTACAACTCTTGAAATATTCACTATTCTTTTAGAATAAGAGTCTAAATACTCCAATTTCTGAAACTCTATTTCATCTGTTTTTATTACCTATTTTTTCTTGGTTCTAAGTTATTTCTTATTTTTTATTGTGAATTATTTTTAAATAAATTTTGAGTAGGGAACTTTAATATAAAATTATAGAAAGAATTTAAAGAATAAGTTATATATTCATCCAGAGTTTCCTTTTCCCCGTCTGGTTAGCGCAAATCATCTTAAACTAGGGTTTTTAAACCTCAGCTCTATTTGTACTTTTGACTGGATAATTCTTTGTTTTGTAAAGATGACAGCAGCATTTTCCCAAGTTCTGACAATCAAAACTGTTTGTTTCCATATATGGTCAAATGTCTCCTGGAGGCTGACCCTGGCATCGCCCCTGCTTAAGAACCCCTGTCTTTAACACATTAAGAGCTGAGTTAATATAAAGTTTGTTTGGGCTTTGTCACAACTATTCTGTATAACCTTACTCCTAGGCTTTAGACTTTTATTTTCCCAAATGAAATACCAGGGTATTTATCAGTACCCCACCTGCTTTGAGCTTCTTCCTCTCTTATCTTATGAAACTAATTAAAACTTTATTCTACGTCTTAGCCTCTCAACTACCTCTTCTGGCTCAGGTTCTTAGCTGAATTCCCATTCTCTGCTTCTTGGCAATACCTGAGAAGAAAGTGATGCCAAATGTCAGACTCACCTTTTGGAGTTTTCTTGCTGCACTGGTAATCACCACAATCCCTTTAAAAAGGTGATTTATATTAGCCTGCTAGCTATTTTCACTTGTTTTTGAGTGGTTGATTGGTGTAATCTAACTTGTCAGAGGTTTTTTAAAAAATTTTTTATTTTGTTTTTGTTTTATTTCTTTACTTGTTTATTTAACAGAGAGAAAGAAAGAGAGAGAGAGAAAGAGAGAGAGAGAGAGAGAGAGAGAGAGAGAGAACACGTGGGTGCCTGCAAGTTGGGGAGGGGGCAGAGAAAGAGAAGAGAGATTCTCACAATCAGCACAGAGCCTGACACCTGGCTTGAACTCCCCAACCGGGAGATCATGACCTGAGCCAAAGTTGGACACTTAACTGACTGTGCCACCCAGAAGCCTTGAGGTTAAGTTTTTTTAGATCAACTGTTGAAACATAAGTCCCAGGATTGCATTTTCCTATCCTTTCTGGCACTGCATGTGTCACATGACCATCCCTGAATAAATCACTGTATCCAGAAAACCAAAAAGCTCAATTTGATGAGCTATATGTCCACACCCAAAGATGCAGATGGGGTCAACCTCACTTGAACTGCATAGGCATGAAAGATGGGTAGTTCCACAAAGAAACTCTAATAGCTATTACCTAAAGAAGCAAGGGGGGAGAGGCATGGTGAGAAAGATGAGGGACAACAGGTAGATGTGGGCAGCTGAAAGCTGGAATATAATTGCTGCTCTATAAGTGTTAAATTTCATTAGAAATATTTTACTGATTCATAAAACATTTCCTTAGAGATAAGACCTCTAAACATTAAGCTTAAGATATATATTGTAAATCTACACTAATTAAACTCAATTATGAGGAATATCACTCAACAGAAAGAGACTATAAGCTAACTCAGAAGAGAATTGGATTTAAAAATAGATTTGTTTTCTCATAAGTATGGTTGAATATATCTTGTGGTCAGAAAATCTGTTTCAGCTATCATACAGTGCTTATGGCTGGTAGACTTTAATGCACTGATTTTGGATGCCAGGCATGGGGGAAAGGAAAGGAAAAACAAATAAACTATAAACTATCAATGAAGTACTTTTATACTCCAATTTTTAGGAGCTAAAAATAAGTTATGTTTTAAAATACACATAAAATTAAATATGAGGAAAGCATTGTTTAGGGTGTCTTATTAAACACAGAACTTTAGTGAAACTAACCTTTAGTTCAAGTCAATATGTGGTGTTCTGAATCTATTATTCTTCAATTGTCAAGGAATGCATTTATGATTATTAGTTGTTTTGAATGGTGATTGATGTTCCTTAGATATGCATGCATTACCCTATCTAAAAAACCCATTTACTATCACCATTTAAAATATATTTTTTAAAATGCTTTAATGTTTTTTATTTTATTTTTTGAGAGACAGAAAGAGACAGCAAGAGCAGGGGAGGGTCAGAGAGAGAGGGAGACACAGAATCCGAAATAGGCTCCAGGCTCTGAGCTAGCTGTCAGCACAGAGCCTGCTGCGGGGCTCGAACCCACGAACCATGAGATCATGACCTAAGCCGAAGCTGGACGCTTAATCGACTGAGCCACCCAGGTGCCCCACAAATATATTAATTTTTCATGTGTATTAGATGTAATACATGTATATATGTATGTGTGTATACATTTATATATACATATGTAAATTTGACCATTAAATTTGACTATTGATTTCAAAATAAATCATTTGATTTTTATTTCTGTTACTACTACTTAATAGCATATATACAACATTCACTTACTATTGATGAAAATGCTCACACTTTTGGTATTTAGGCAGCTATATATCAATTCTCTACCACTTCTGCAGATATTGTTGGTAATAAAGCCAAAGTCAATTTCTACCAAGAATTATCCAATTAGTTTATTTAGTTTATGAGAACAAACTACCTGCCAAGAGCTAGCCAGCCATCTCTAACCCATATGCCCTTGGCAGAAAATTACCAGTTTATTCTAGAGGAACACTGCAAATTCACCTTAACTGTCTTCCAGAAAATAATTAAAACTGTATTTTTTATATATAGTGAATACATTTATTATCTTTTTGGCTTTGCTTATTTCTTAGTTTTAAAAAAGTTTTCCTTTAAGTTCCAGTTAGTTAACAAAGTATAATATTAGTTCCAGGTGTACAATATGGTGATTCAACACATCCGCATGATATCCAATCCTCATTACAACAAGTGTGCTCCTTCATCTCCATCACCTATTTCACCCATCCTTCCACATATCTCCCTTCTGGTAACCATCAATCTGTTATCTATAATTTAGAGTCTGCTTAGTCTCTCTCTGTCTTTTTTCCTTCTATCTTCATAAAACTGCATTTTAAGGTGGGTGGGGAGATGGGTGAAACAGGTGAAGGAGATTCAGAGTACACTTAGTGATGAGCAGTGAGTAATGGACAGAACTGCTTATTCCCTATATTGTGCACCTGAAACTATTGAACATTGGATATCAATTATGCTTGAATTAAAACAAAAAACACTTCATCGTGTACTTGTGGATTGTAGTGTGTGTATATGAGGGAGAGAGGGAGGGAGAGAACGAGGAAAAGAGGAGAAAGAGAAGGGTGGAGAAGGGAGGGAGAGAGAAGAGGAAGAGAGGGATGGAGAGGGTAGTATTGTTTTGTATTAAAAATGGCTGAAGGGCAGCAATTATAATAACTTTTATCATAGTTCTAGTACTATTAAGTCCAACATCTATAACATATTTGTTTTTTAAATATGCAATAAATTACTCAGTAATGACTTAGACAATTATTGAATGTAATTTGGTAAAAGAATTCACCAAGGATGAAAAGGCCTCAAGAGAATTCTCTGACCTTAGACTAGGCAAAGTCAGATTGAACTGTGATGGCAGCATGACAGATTAAAAGAATTTCCCCCCAATTCCATTAGTAATATTACTGTGGCAGAGGGAAAAATATCAAAGTATGGATGGGTTAACTTTGATTTAGTGGGCTTTAGGAGAGAAAAGGTCATTGTTGGTTCATAAGTAAGATACCATAGCTGCTGAAAACTCCAAGTGTTTTCCAGTGTACAGAGGAATTTTACAGAAAACATATCTATACACTGTCAATTTCTTTTCTGCCACTGTCATTGTAAAAAAAAAATGTCACATTCACATTTCTTTAGGAAAGAAACAGTTTTTGTGATGAGAAAGTCAAACTTACTAAAGCAGTTCAACCTTTCAGCCCCGGCCCCAATGCAGATAGAAAGAGAGGGCCAAACAGTGCACTTAAAAATACTTATTTACATGTCATCATTTTCTGAAATAAAGAAAACTAGGAAATATACATCTAAGGGAAGAGGAGAAAAGGACAATTGTGATTGTATACCTTGGGAATTAGCCTCTTATGTCATAATGGGACTTAGCCTCCTCTCTAAAATCTACCCTTTAAAAGGAGAGAGGAGAAAGCGGCATCCACAATATAACAACAACATCAAAAGCTAAGAAAGCCCCCCAAAATTAAAATTAATTTAAATTAAATTTAAATGGGGGACATCTGAGTCACTTGGATGTCCGACTCTTGATTTTTGCTCAGGTCATTATCCCAGGGTCCTGGGTTCTAGCCCTGTGTTGAGCTCTGTCCTGAGCATGGAGCCTGCTTAAGATTCTATTTCCCTCCCTGGCTCATACCTCTCTCACAAGAAATAGAAAATAAAATAAAATAATAAAATAAAATAAAAAAGTAAAATAACAAGATAAGAACTAGAAGACCCAGTGAGACAGAAGATGATTCTGAAAAAGTTGTATGGATTGTGGGTGGTCGTAGTGTAGACAGACTCAGGGCAGCATGGTAGCGAGAGAATGATGAATAAGATGAAAACGAGTTGGATTTTGTTATTTATTCCCATATTCTACCTCTCCTCCCACCACTACCACCTTGGAACAGTCATTAGTTTTTCCTTTCCGCTGACGTCAGTGGGTGGTATCAAAGTCCCACAAAAAGCCCCTTTAAAGGAGGTGCTGAAGAATAGAGGTGAGATGTTATTGATTTTCCATGATTTTTTAAGATGATTTTCCCAAGAACATTGCCTTCTCCCGATGCTGCTCGTTTTCAGGATTTAAGGTGAAGTCCTAAAACTGACCTTGTGAAAATTATAGTAAATACATGCAATTCACATGTTTAGTGAGGCCTGGAGGTCTCCACCTAAGGGCTAATCCTCCATGCCTTCCTTGAATGCACTTGAACCAGATGCCAGCCTTAAACCCCTTAATATATATTATAAAACAGAGTAGGTGATATACTCAGGATAATAAGTAGTTATACAATAATAAAACCTAAATATTTAAAGAGAGTTGTTACCTTCAAAGAAAGAAAGACTGGACATTATACACCATTGGAAACAAATACTAAAACAGGACAAAAATCTAAGAAAAGTAAATAAGTTATACTAGCAACTTATATTAGAATGAGAAAGCCTTGTAAGAGCCTGGTGGAAGTATCAGTTGTAAAAACACAATAAAGACATGATAAATGGGAATGGTAGATAGAATTCAGCTGAAGATCAAGTTGTTTAATCAATCATATTAAGGAACCCTCTCAGAAGGAAACAAGAAAGAGAAAATGTAAAATTTAAGAGC
This sequence comes from Suricata suricatta, assembly GCF_006229205.1. Taxonomy (NCBI): domain Eukaryota; kingdom Metazoa; phylum Chordata; class Mammalia; order Carnivora; family Herpestidae; genus Suricata; species Suricata suricatta. Next base: position 81,015,171 of record NC_043706.1, read on the forward strand.
TATGGAAGATAAAAGTAGAAACACAACATTAAGATCATATAAGTTGGCAAAAACAAATGGAGAGGAATTATTTGAAGAAATGATAATAATTTCCTGGAATTAGGAAAGGATAGCCTATACTGTATATGAAGGAACAGTGTCAAGAAGACCCTCTAACAAGGGCCTGGGTGATTTAGTTGGTTAAGTGTTCTGACTTGGACTCAGGACATGATCTCATAGCTTGTGGGTTCAAACCCTGCATTGGGCTCTGTGCTGACAGCTCAGAGCCTGGAGCCTGCTTCAGATTCTGTGTCTCCTTCTCTCTCTGCTCCTTCCATACTCACGCTCTGTCTCTCAAAAATCTATAAACATTAACAAATTTTTAAAAAAGATCCACTAACAACAAAAAAGAATAAGGAAGTACTTATAAGTTCCCATAAAATAATATAATTAAAATGGCTTGGTATTGGTAAAAAGATAGATTATAAACTTATCTGTGGAGCCCAATGAGAGCCTAGACTTACATCAACATAAGACCTTGAGAAATGATACAAACAAAATTTAAAAAGATCACTGGAGAAATAAAAAAGAATAATTCAATAAAGAGGGTTCAAAAAAAAATCTCTAACTCATCTCATACACAAAAATAAACCATAACTGGATTAAGAATTTAAAAGTAAGAGGGGAAAATTTTAAGCTTCGGGAATAAATAGTGTACATTTTCTGATTTTGGGAGAGCCAAGAGATGTTAATAAGTACAAAGTAATCATAAAGAAAGCTAATAGTATATATAGCATTAAAATTAATATTAATTCATCAAAGATATTTAGAAAAAGTGAAAGGTGTTTTAAAATAAAAGATATTTGTGACACACAGTCACAAAGAACTTGTATCAAGAATAAATATGCAATTTTGAAACCACATTAATTAAGAAAAAAGACCAATGAACCAAAAGAAAAAAGAGATAATAAATCATGAATGGGTATATAATACAATATTTATAACTCGAGTTTATTGAGATGTTCAATCTCACTATTAGCCAAAGAGTAGCAAATTAAAACATAAATGGGGCACCGCTTTAGGAATATTTCACTAGCACAATGCAAAAGAACTGAACATATTAAAGGTCTGAGGGCCTGCATACAATCTATATTGCTAAAACACTGCCAGTGAGAATTTTCAAATACTTTCTAAAACAATTTGGCAATATCTTACAAAACTGAAAATCATAAAGGAGCATGTATAACAAAAAACACGACTAAGAATTTTTACACAAATGATCATTCTGTTACCAGGAAAACTGGAAAAAACTGAAGTACTCATTGACCAAAAATGGATAAAAAATAAATTATACTGATTCAATAATTACACAGCAGTAAAAATAAGTAAATAACAGGAATTTTTTTTTAATTTTTTAAATGTTTTATTTATTTATTTATTTTTGAGAGACACAGACAGCACAAGCAGGGAAGGGTCAGAGAGGGAAGGAGATAAAGAATCTGAAGACAGGCTCCAGGCTCTGAGCTCACTGTCAGCACAGAGCCCAGTGTGGGACTTGAACCCACGAACTGTGAGATCATGACCTGAGCCAAAGTCAGATGCTTAACTGACTGAGCCACCCAGGTGCCCCAAAGGCAGGAATGTTTAATTAATTCTATTAACATCATATTAGTGTTGGAAGAGAAGCTCCTAGTAAAATATATATGCCATATCATTTTATATAGATTGAAATCAAGTAAAAATTAACAATATAATATTTTGGTATTAATTATATGTGAGAAAAATGAGAAAATAGTAACATGAAATTAGTAGTTCTGAAGAGAAGACTCGGAGATTATACAAGGAGGTTTACATAATTAGATATTAGTAAGATAGTGTGCTAGTTTTGAAGTTGGATGGTATGTTCAGGGTGATTTAATGTATTACAAAGTGTATGAATGAAAAATCATTCATTATGAATGTCGAATGTTGAAAATGAACTATGGATGATGATAATGTGCTATGGAATAAAGAATTATAATGAATTCAGTTCTATGTATCTAAGGAAAGGTACAAATAAGGGGGCATAAAATAAACCAATTGGTATCCTCAAATTCTTATTTTTTTACTATTAAAAATAAACAGGTTTCTTTCAATCTAAAAACTGAAACATTTTTTCACTCATTGTCTCACAATTAAGTTTCTACACATAATTATTTTTAAAGTATTTAAATGATTATAAAGGCTTATCTAACTGAAGAGAGTACAAAATATTTTTAAAAAATTAAATAAACAAAACAAATGGAAAATATCACTAAGAACACAGTAGACATAATTATATTTTCAAGTCATAGACACAATTGTAGTTGTCAGCTTCAGACAGGCCTTATATCACTGATTTTATCCTCACAATGTTTATGTATATTGTATGATATGTAATTTTCCCAAAAATGTTATATTAACTGATTATAAGGTTATAGTAGGCAAAGTTCACTCTTTCCTCTTTTTCTGAGATAAAATTCACATACCATAAAATTCATCCTTTTAGTTTACAAATCAGTGGTTTTTGGTGTATTCATAAAGTTGTACAATAAGTATCACTTTTTAATTCCAGAAAATGTTCATAACATACTCATTAACAACACCCTCATTCTCCAGTTCTCCTGCTCTTGGCAACAGGTATGGTTTCTGTGGACTTGCCAATTCTGGATATTTCATATCAATGAGTTCATATAATATTGTGCCTTTTGTATCTGGCTTCTTAATGCAGTGTTCTCAAATTTCATTCATTTTGTATCATGACTCAATATTTCATCCTTATTTTAGTATTCCATTGTATGGATGTCCCATATTTTGTTTACCCATTCACTTGCTGATGGATATGTGGATTGCTACTACATTTTGGCTTTGAGGAATTAATGCTGCTCTAAACATTTGTGTACAAGTTCTTGTGTGGACAAAGGTTGTGAATTCTTTTGTGTATATATCTACAAACGGAATACTGGGTCATTTGGTAACTCCATGTTCAATATTTTGGAGAAATGCTAAACTGTTCTCTAAAGCAACTGCTTAACTTACCATCCCACCAGCAATGAAGGACTTTTCCAATTTTTGCACATCCTCCTTAACACTTGTTATTGTCTGTCATTTTTATTATAGCTACTCTAGTGGGCATGGAATTTTTATCTTATTGTGGTTTTGATTTGCATTTCTCTACCTGCTAAACAAGTTGAACATCTTTTCACATACTTATTAGCCACTATATATCTTTTTTTTGAGAAACACCTACTCAAATCTTTTGCCCATTTTAATTTAATTGAGCATAATTCATTACATGCCAGTAATTCAAAGCACTTTTATATCAAAGCTAATTTTAAGAATCATTGGCTCAGTTGTAATCATGTGGTGTTCAGCATCACATACCACTCACATTGCAAGATATCGCTTGCTTATCAAGTGAAAAATTATTAGAAATGTTTGCTCAGAACACTCACAGAACAAGTTACTCGGTCTGACATTTCACTGTATTTTTATTGTTGAGGTATATACAAAATTCTTTATATATTCTTGATACAAAGCCTTTCCTGAAGACACGGGTGGTAAATATTTCCTCCTAGTCTGAGTTGTTTTTGCACTCTCTTGATAGTGTCCTCTGAAGATAATAATAATAATAACAATAATAAAAAATCATTATTACTATTTTGATGAAGTACAATTTATCCATTTTTGCTGTGTTTGGTTGTGCGTTAGTAGTCATATTTATCAAACCATTGCTTAATCCAAAATCTATGGCTTCTTCTAAGAATTTTATAGTTTAACTCTGGCATTGAGATTTTTGATCTATTTTGGGTTTATTTTTTATATGCCGTGAGGTAGCGATCCATCTTCATTTTTTTCATGTAGATATCCAGTTGTTCCAGAATGATGTGTTTAAAAAACTGTTCTAAAACAGCTGGGATTTTGATTGTGATTGTGTCAAATCTATAAATTAATTTGTGGGGTATGGCATCTTCACAAAATAAGTTTTCCAATACACAAAGGACCTCTTTCCATTTATTTAGGTCTTAACTTTTAGTGATGCGGTTTTCAGTGTACGTGTACATTCTTCTTTTGTTGACTTTATTCCTCAGCATTTTATTCCACTTCATGCTATTATGAGTAGAACAGCCTCATAATTTCATTTTTGTGTTGTTGTATTCTAGTATATACAAATATAATTGTTTTTGTATATCGATCTCATATCCTGCAACCATGATTAGCTCTAATTTTTTTTGTAAAATCCCTGAGATTTTCTGTATACTGAAAATCATGGACTTCATAAACAGAGATATGTTTGAGTCTTCTCTTCTAATCTGGATGCTTTTTATTTCTTTTTCTAAATTACCCTGGCTAGAATTTCCAGCAAGATATTAAAAAAAATTTTAATGTTTATTTATTTTTGAGAGACAGAGAGACAGAGCATGAGCAGGGAAAGAGCAGAGGGGAAACACAGAATCTGAAGCAGGCTTCAGAATCTGAACTGTCAACACAGAGTCTGACGCGGGGCTTGACTCAGGAACCATGAGATCATGACGTGAGCCGAATTCAGCCGCTCAACCGACTGAGCCACCCACGCACTCCAGTAAAATATTTAATATTAGCGGTAAGAGGGGACAGCCTTATCTTGTTCCTAGTCTTAGTAGAAAACCTTTCCGTTTTTCACTCTTCATTTAGTTGTAGGTTATTTGCAGATGCCTTTTTTGGTTAAGTTCCTCTGTGTTTTTAGTTTATTTTGAACTTTTTATTACAAAAAAATTGAATTTTGTTAAATGTGGTTATTGTTCTTTATTCTGCTAATAAGTGTATACCACTGATTGATTCCTGTATTGTTAGACATACTTCCAATCCTGGGATATATCCGGTGTGTTCCTTCTGCATACTCCTTTCTGTATCTTGCTGGACTCAGTCTACCAATTTTATTGAGAATTTCTACTTCTATACTCGTAAGTATAATTAGCCAGTAGTTTTCTTTTCTTGCAGTGTCATTGTCTGTTTTTGTGGCCAGGTGACAAAAGGCCTCACAGAACAAGTTTGCAAATGTTTCTTCTATTTTTTGGCAGCATTTGGGAAGCATTGAGGTCAATTTTTATGTATTAGGTAGATTTCACCAGTAAATTCATTTGCTTTGGGTGTTTACTTTGTGAAAAGTTGTTTTGATTATTAGTTTACTCTCATGGCCCATTTTAAGTCTATTCAGATTTTCTATTTCTTGAGTCAGCATCATTAGTTTACACATCTATAAGTGTGTCCATTTCATTTTTGTTATCTAATTTGTTGTCCTACAACTGTTTGTAGTATTCCCTTAAAATAGCATTTATTTCTGTAAGTTTGGTAGTGATTTCCTCTTTCATTCCCAGTTCTAGTATAGTGAATCATTTTTCTTTTTTTTACCTCCCTTGCTCAGTCTACATAATAACTTGTCACTTTGTAGATCTTTTTAAAGAAACAACCTTTGGGGCACCGGGATGGCTCATTTGGTTGAGCATCCAACTCGATTTCAGCTCAGGTCATGATGCCAGTATTGTGGGATCAAGGCCCATGCCTTGTTCCACACTGAGTGTGGAGCCTGCTTAAGATTATCTCTCTCTTTCCTTCTGCCCCTCTCTTTCTTCCTTCTGCTCTCTCTCTAAAAAACTGAATAAAAAATAAACAACTTTTGCTTTTGTTGATTTTTTTCTGTTGTTTTTCTAGTCTTGATTTCATTTTTTTGTTGTTTTTTTTTTTTTACTTCTTTGGTTATTTTCTTTCCAGCAAGTCTTATGTCTTTTCTTTTCCTTCATTCATCCAATAACATCTTGTTTTGTATTGAATAAATATTTTCTAATGTTACTGTCAAGTTCCCTTATCATTTCTTTCTTAGTAATTCTCTTAGAGATTATGTGAATGGCAATGTTTTAACTTACAACGAACTAGTCTGCAATAATATTACACTAAATACAATAGTATACAAAATTTGCTCTTATGCAGCTATATTTTTCACTCATACATTGTATTGTCTTCTTATACAAATTATCTCTTAATTCATTTTATGCTCATCAACACAAATCATTGTTTATTTAAGCATCTAATAATAGGATAGGAGACTAAAAAGTTTCAAATAAAAGTTACATTTGTACTGTATTTTACTTTTATCTATGTAATTACCAGTGTTCTTTATATCTTCTTGTGGAAGTTCCTCTCTAATGTTATTCCCTTTCAGCTCAAAGGATGTTTTTCAGTTTCATATTTCTTGTAAGGTATGTCTGGCTATGACTCTAAATTTCTGGTTATCTGGGAATATTTGAATCTTCCTTCATTTTTGAAGAATAGTTTTGCCGAGTAGAAAATTCTTAGTTGAGGGACATCTGGGTGGCTCAGTAGGTTAAGTGACCAATTTTTGATTTCTGGCTCACGACATGATCTCATGGTTTGTGATTTCAGGCCCTGCTTTGGGCTCTGTGCCGACAGGACAGATCCTGTTTGGAATTCTTGGTCTCCCTCTTGCTCTGCCCCTCCCTGGCTCCTCCTCACACATGTGCATGCATTCTCTCTCTCAAAAGTAAATAAACATTAAAAAAAATTATTGGTTGACAATCTTTTCCTTTTGGCACCTTGTTTTAGTTTGTTTTGTCTGCTTGTTTTTTTTTTTTTAATCTTTCATCACTTTTAATATATCATCCCATATTCTGGCTTCCATGGTTCTGATGAGAAAAATGGTCACTCAGTTTTGAGTATTCACTCTACTGGATGAAAGCTTTTACCTTGCTGCTTTTAAGATATTCTCTTTGTTTTTGTCTTTCAATTGTTTGCTTATGATGTGTCTAGTTTGAGTCTTTTTGACTTTACCCTAATTGGAGTTTATTTTCCTTATTGGCTATTTAGATTAGTGTGTTTTGTTGAATTTGTCAAGTGTACAGTTTTAATTTCTGCAAATATATTTTTCTGCTCTTTTCTCAGTCTCTCTCATTCTGGAACTCCTGTTATTTGGCTTTTGATATGGTTGATGATATCCCATGGATCTTCAGCTGTTGACCTGTTCTTCATCCTCTTCGCCAACACTTCCTTGAACCACAACTTCTCAATTTACCTATCTCCAAGTCTGCTGAATTTCTTTATTTTGCCAGCTCAAATCTTCTGTTCAGACTCTCCAGTTAACTTTTATTTAAATTTAAATTTTTATTTTTTACCTCCAGTATTTCTATTTGGTTCTATTTTTTTTTTTAAATATAGAGAGAGGGAGAGCATGAGCAGGGATGAGGCAGAAAGAGAGACGGAAAGAGAAAATTCTAAGCAGACTCCACACTGTAAGTGCAGAGCTCAATGTGGGGCTTGATCTCACTAACTGAACCATCAGATCATGACATGTGTCAAAATAAAGAGTTGGATGCTTAACCAACAGAGTCACCCAGATGCACCTATTTGGTTCTTGTTATACAAATATATATTATATTCTTTATGTGATGAGACATTGTTCTTATACTTCCTTTTCATGGCCTCCTTTGGTCCTTTGAACATATTTAAAATAGCTAACTTAAATTTTTGCCCAGAAATTCTGGGTTTTCTCAGAAGCATTGTCTATTAACTGCCATCCATTTTGGCCTGGAACTAAAAAATCTCCTCTGCCAAGAGGCTCTCTATGCATGTTGAATCCTGCCTCCCACATTCAGCCAGGTAGTTTCAATTACACCTTAGCCTTTACATCTTCTTGATCAGAGCCTTAAAATTAGCCAGAGTTGAGGCTTTAGAGGCTGTTACATCTTTTTGAGAATGTATAACACGCTTAACATTGCACAACCCTACACATGTATATGGCCTTCTAGATTCCTTGGGATATGTTGGAACTTTAAAAGTCCCATATGGATATATCATCTCCCAGATTTTTCTTTTAAGGTTCTTTGGTTAGACTATTGTTTCCCTCAACTATTATCCACTGCTTTGGGCAACTCAACAGTTGTTAAAAAATTCAACAATTGCCTCTGATTGTTTTTCACAAATGTCCCACAGGAGAAGACTGCTTGGACTGAGCAAGCTCAGAGTGAGGTCCAATAAAAAGGGCCTTTTAAATGGGGTCTTCCTGAGAATCAAAGATAAGACAAATAATGACAATTCCCTGAGAATGGGGCTTTGAAAAGTACTCCAATCCCAAGCTGTCTACTCCCATTTCTGCCACATTGCTGATTTTCTCCATAATTGTACTTGTTGATTTTAAAGGCTACTGAAGGCTGAGAAGAGAAGAATTGGATTAGATTGTGTTAAAATGCCATTAGGCTTGTTTTTCTTAATGAAGTTCAGCTTTTTCCCCCCTTAAATAAACATTTCCTTGACTGGGGAAAGTCTGGCTAATTTGAAGAGTTCTAAAAGGTTGATTTTGACCATTTTTGCCAGGTTTCTTATTGCTCTTTTAAGAGAAAGAATTTCTTAAGATACCTCACTTTGCGATGTTCACTCATGTCATTATGGCAAAGTTATTTCTTAAGAAACAACACAATACATTGGATTGACCCCACTGAATTATTTATATTTTTGTTTGTATAAAATGAGATCTTAAATTGATTTGTTAAACTATAAGTTAAAGGGCTATAATAACAGCTGTAACATTTACAATGGTTAAAATCATTGGTTAATCAATTCTCTTGTGTGGGATAAAAACTATAAACCTATCAAAAGATGTTTATCTCACAATTTTTAAGTTACAATTCAATCTAATTACACACCAATAAAAAATAGCCTTTCCATATAATTTTATTCTTTTTCCTTCTGAACAAACTTAATTATGATTTTTGAAGATGCAACACCAATTCCTTAACAAAAGGCAATTCTTTTTTTTTTTTTAATGTTTTATTTATTTTTGATACAGAGAGACACAGAGCCTGAGAGGGGGAGGGGCAGAGAGAGGAGGAGACACAGAACCTGGAAGCAGGCTCCAGGCTCTGAACTAGCTGTCAGCACAGAGCCTGACGCGGGGCTCGAACCCACAAACGTGAGATCTGACCTGAGCCAAAGTCAGAGGCTTATCCGACTGAGCCACCCAGGCGCCCCAACAAAAGGCCATTCTAAATCTACTATACTAAAAGATATCTTAAAGTAGCTAACAATACTGATCCAGCAGCATTATGTAGTAGTAATCATCATGTACATTAAAATTTGTAATTTTTTAAAAATAACATTGAAGGGAGATGCCTGGCTGGGTCAAATGGAAGAGCATGCAACTCTTGATCTCAGAGTTGTGAATTTGAGCCCCATGTTGGGTATAGAGATTACTAAAATAATAAACAAAAAAATTGAAGGAAGTGTTTTGGGGTATATTTAAATTTATATTAGGTTTATTTTACATTATACATGAAGAAAGTAAACAACCTCTGGGAAGCCTGGGTGGCTCAGTCAGTTAACTGATCTACTCTTGATTTTGGCCTAGGTCATCTCACAGTTTGTGAGTTCGAGCCCCATGTCTTGTGATTTTCTCTCTATTCCTCTCTTTTTGCTCCTTCCTTACTTGCTCTCTCTCTCTCTCTCTAAAAATAAATAAATAAACCTTTAAAGAAGGTTAAAAAAAACAAACTCTGAATGCCTGTGTATAATCAAATACATATGCATGCTTATGTATATGTAGTGTATATATATATACACATATATATTTATGTATATATGGATGTGTGTATAAACATTTATATGTTTTGCATATATAGTGTATGAGCTTGTGGAAATTCCATCTTCTTTAAAATTTTTTTGATGTTTATTTATTTTTGAGAGACAGAGAGACAGAATGCGAGTGGGGAGGCACAGAGAGAGGGAGACACAGAATCTGAAGGAGGCTCCAGGTTCTGAGCCATCAGCACAGAGCCTGACACAGGGTTCAAACTCATGAGCGATGAAATCATGACCTGAGTCGAAGTCCCATGCTTAACAGACTGAGCCACCCAGGTACCCCTCCATTTTCTTTTCTAAAAACAAACCAGGGATCCACTAACAAATGATTTTGAAATGGTAAATAATCTATGAAAATTTTTGTCAAAGATGAATAGATATAATCTTTTGATAGTGGAGAATATGAATCTGCAAGGCAATATCTCTAACAATTTGAGGATGGGAGTTGACAAATTTTTTAACTTTCTTTTTTTTTCATTTAAGGCCTATTCCTTTTCCTTATTTTATCTTGCAGCCTCACTTGAAAAATAAACAAAGCACTACTAACTTAGCATCCCTTACAAAGCAAGGAGAAACTAGAATAAAGAACTTTAAAGGATTGATCAAAATTTAGGAATTAATGTGTAATGTTAACCCATTTGTTTGTTTGAAGTCACTTAACAAAAATAAAATAAAATAAAATAAAAAAGACCATATTATCCCTCATTTCTGACTAATTGTTTTCTGGAGAAAGTGTCCTGCCTGATTCCCAAATTCACAGAAGAAGAAACTCATGGAAAGTAAATAGGCAGCACGGCAGCAGAGGTGGGTCCTTATATGATTTTAATTTAACCATATGAGTGGAGATCACTAAATTTTTCTAGATGTCTTTCATTAATCTCCAACTTCAAACCCATTTGATACCATTCAGTAATAAACTCTTGACTTTTTGATACTTTTTATTATGACTTAGGTAGGTATGGTCACACGGAAAGATGATTGTTGGTATTGTGTAAATATTTACCTTAGAAAAATGGGTATGAGTTTACTGAAGGGAAAATAAATGAAACATATAGGAGGGCACATTTCTGTTCCCAAAGTTGTAATATACATACAGAAAATTTATTGCCAGGTTCAAGAAAGGAATTCTAAATATTGGCTAAAATATTAAACATATGGATGAGTAAATACTCTGTAATTTAGCTAAGGGTTATGAGATAGACATTTCTTTCATATTCCACACATAAATCTAAAATTACTAATCAGTTGTCCAAAAATTGGTAGCTCTTCAAATCTTTAATATTTTTACCTCTGGTATGGCAGAAAAAAATAATTACAGTGTCAATTGTTTAAGTTCCCCAGTATCACTAGAAGTTTTCTTCCTTTGTATGAGGTCAGGCGTATTTTATACCCAGCCAGCAGCAAGTATCTGATTTAAAATTTAGGCAAGAATAGGATAATATTTTTTCATGTGTATCTAGGTGTGCTGTGGATGAGAACAGGAAACTCATCGAACTGAGAATATGTGGGATAGAGGGAATTTTTTGTAAATCATAAAATTCACAAACAGACTGAATTAATACAGGGTTGAAATTTCCCAACATCATCATAGGGAAGGCTGATGCAAATTTCGTCAGTCCCTTCACATATACATATACATATACAAACACATACACGCGCGCACAAACACACACACACACACACACACACACACAAACCAAAACAAAATATAAAATTTGTACATGTTATTCTACTCTGTAGAAATTAGAAGAAAGGAAGGAAAAGGAAGTGGAGGAAGGAAGGAAGGACAAAGGAAAATGCTGAAAAAAGGAAGGAGAAAATAAGCATGAAGTAAAGCGCACTAAATATTGATGGTGAGGCGCTAAGTGCTTGTTTCAGCTGAGACCTACATAACGTGAATCTAATACTATTATAAATATTAACAAAAGCATAATGCTATCACAAATCATTTTCTGAACACTGATATAGTTATAAATGATAGAAATATAAAGTGCCTTAGTGGTCATCTCTTAAGTTTCCTCATATTGATGAATAGAAGATTCCAAGAAGTTAACTTTTCCGAGATCCAAGATCCTAGATATATTTAATGTGAAGGATCCAAGTCTCACAATTCTGAAGCCAATGTTCTTCATTACATCAGTTCATTCAGCCACTGCCAAAATGCATGTAGAAGAACACAAAATACAATGACTTTCTTGAAGGAAAACAGTCATCAACAAGAATGAGATCCTGTATGTTTGTCATGATCACTATAAGAGCAATGGAAATTCACTGAGTTGTGGCCACTGTGGTCTATGGCAGAGGTCTGATTTAGCCAGTCTCATAGCCCTGGCCATTACAAGTTGCATTGTCATCCAATAATACTCATTTTAATGCTTCCATTTTTATTAAATACATTCAAGTATGTCCTGTGTCTGTGGTTGTCTTAATCTTATTGTTGATGCTATATTTGTTCAGTTGTGTGCTAGCATTGTCATGCATAAAATTGGCCTAGAGCATTAGGGATAGGTAAAATTTATAAAATTAGTAATAGAGTTAGCTCTTAATGTAAGTATCTATATAAACCATAATTTTTTTTAGAATTTTGATATTCTAGAGTATATTTTGGTTTTGTTTTTATAAAAAATGGCATTAGGGCAATTTTGTCTTTATATAAAATATTAACAATGTTCTTAAAATCTTAGCATATATTTTCTCATCTCTTATTGAATTCAATCACCTTTTGATTTTAAAATTAATCCAGGAAGGTCCATCTTTTCTAATTTTTTATCTATATGCTATGTTTTTAATGTGACATTAGCTAAAAATCAGGAGCCTATTAATGGGCAATAGCTTGTCGGATTTTTTTGTACATTATACACTGGAAGATAGGTATAAAATGATATAATCAAGTTTATTAATATTTACAATAAGAAAAATAAACCAAACCATTCAAACCAAAACCAAAAATCTACCTTCAATTTTGTCCAGTCCAACTTTTATTATGATGAAACATGGTAACAGAAGTTAATAAATGCCACATGGTTTAAATTGAATAAATATCTATAGGAAAACATGTGGAACAGTAAACAGAGTTCTCATGTTTAAAAATTCAACTCTGACTGGCCTGCAAATGTCAAACTCTGTGATAAAAATTAGCCCTTTCCATTCATAATACTGTTTTTGATATTCCATAGACATTCCCATCTCTGGTTTAAAAATTAACTTTGAAATTTACCTAATCCATTATTTCAGTCTGTTCATTTTCTCACTAAATGTACTCTTTCAAAAGGGTAAATGTCTTAAAGTATTACTTTGACATTTATTTTGAGGACAGCCCTTTTTTTAATATGACCACAAAAATATATGTTTAAGAAAAGAGGTAAATAAAAAAAAAAAAAAACCTCCCTTTTCTTCCAAATTAAAAAATGGAAGACCTGTAAGGAAGTGTTTTTCATGCTATCTTTTCTGCAAACCCCAAAATAACTTTTACTGAGAATACACATGTAAAAATGTGTGCCCAGTTTTTGTTTGCTATATTTATATATAAAATATTTCTGATTCCTCTCTATACATCTGAATTGTTATATATTGCGTTCTGCCTTGAAAAAAAATAGCTCTATCTATAGGCAGAATTGTTTTATTTTTTTCAAAATGACAAGAAGAAAATTTGAGTGGATGAAATTTTGAAATAAAATTAATTTAAGACAGCAAGATACAACGAATTAAATGAAATAAAAACTTTTAAAAACTGTTTGCTTTTTATTCCCACCCAGCTTTCTTGAGGAAGAAGATCCTGGTTTAGTATGCGTCCTCTCTCTCCCTCTCTCTCTCTGTCTGTCTCTCTCTCTCTCTCTTTTCTTCCTGATCATATAGCATAGTACTTGGTACATCATGAAGGCCCAATAAATATTTGGTCAATGAATGAATGTGTGAGTAAAAAAAAAAAAAAGAAATCACATATGCAATCACACTCCAAGTGATTTCTTGTATGTGCCATTACCCATTCTTGTTTCAATTTTTATGGAAAAGTGACTACTGGAAACCCTTTTTAGAAATTTCACCCAGAATGACTCACATCTGATTCAAATCAGAAGAACAATCAATTTGGCGCCATCATAAGAGCTCTCAGATGTTAAAGGTGACAAAATGGGCAGAACTCCTCCTAACAGATTATAGATACCATGTGTGACAGAATTAAGTGGGAAAATGTTCATAGAAATGCTGAAGTGGAAGGCATGTCATGGCCATGTGGCTTGGCTGCAGGATACAATGCATTCACTGACATGATGGCAAAGTTGGGTGGCATATCACGTATGGCATATGGCAGGCTTCTGCCTCAGCAAATGCATACCACATGCCAAAAAGTGGTGTAGTTTCTACTGATTACTCTGTTTCTTTTTCTTTCAAGTGTTCAAAATTAATATTAAAGTTTTTTTAGCAACACAAAAAGGAACATAAGAAGTACAAACATACATTATCTCATTCCACAGTGGATTTCCATATTAATTCTATGTCCACCTTAAAAACTGCACATGTACACATTATTCTTCAAAATATAAACTAAGGAGGGCACTGAAAGGAAAATATTTCATATTTAGTCAAAATAGAAATAATCATTTTCAAAAATTTAAGTGTATATATGGATACTAGTACATAAGCTTTCATATTCAACTTCTTTATAGTCACAATCACTTACTGAAATCTTCACTGGGTACATATGGTAGGCTCTCAATACAAAGGTCAAGTCATGATTCCTTCTTTCAAGGAGCTTGCAGTCTAGGTAGGGAAAAATAAAAAGAAAACTAAAGTACAATGTGATAAATGCAGTAGGAACTGAAGTGGGTCATTAGAAAGGTAAAAAAAAAATAGTTGTACAGAATCTCATTGTAAATGATTCTTGTGATTGGTCTCTAAAGAAATTATAGATTAACCATTTAAGAAGGGAAGGCATAATACTATAAGCAAAAGAAAGACCACTTGCAAAATCAAAGAAACATAAATTAATATATTGGCTTTCAGGTGTTGCAAGTAATTTAGTACAGATAAAGCATAGTGTAGAGAAATATGGCAGTATGTCAAGAAGGCAGAAGCCAGAAATCTATTTTATGTTATATTGAGATTAGATTTTACTCTAAAGGGGATAGAAAATTGCAAAAGGGTTTTAAGTGGAGAGAGATAATCAGATACATGTATTAAAGACATCAATCTGCAGGAGTTGCAAGAATGAGAAGACTGTGTAAGAAAATTATGATATTGGATGCTGCATTGTTGTCTAAATGGTAACAATGAGGGTCGCACTAAGGTGTTACCAATGTAGATGGAAAAGGGAGGGCTGCTCTTAGAGCCAGACGGCAGAACTGGCAGGATGCAGTAACCATGTGAAAGACTGGGCAAGGAAAATACATAGTTTATAAAGACTCCAAGAGTTCTTGCTTAGTGAATTGGTTAATGTAGAGGGGAAAAAGAGGATGTGAGAAAAAACTTATTAAATACATATAAATGCAATTTGGGAAAATCTGAATTTGGTTGGGCAACGGGTTTATCTAATTGGAACTTTTTACTGAAAGGCCTTTTAGGAGAAGGGTCAACCTTGAGATTAACACTTTGGTCTCGAACAGAATGTGCATTCTTCTATTTGGGGGGTGTAATGTGTTATATGTGTCACTCTTTTGGATTTTCTGAAGGAAAATATTTATATTTGCTTTGTCAATATTTTGATTGGGAGTCTACACATATGTTCTAGATTAAGATTATTTTTCAGTTTCTCTCTCTCTCTCTTTAGTTTTATCAATATCATGCTAATCGTCACCAAAAGAAAGCTGGAGTAGACATACTTGCATCAGACAATCTAGATTTTAAAATAAAGACTGTAACAAGAGATGAAGAAGGGCATTATAATTAAGGGCTCTATCCACCACGAAGATCTAACAATTATAAACATTTATGCTCTGAATGTGATGTCACCCAAATATATAAATCAATGAATCACAAACATAAAGAAACTCGTTGACAATAATACCATAATAGTAGGGAACTTCAATCCCCCACTTACAGCAATGGACAGATCATCTAAACATAAAATCAACAAGGAAACAATGGCTAATAATGACACACAATGGGGACACAATGGCTGTTATAACCGGATGGATATAACAGATATATACAGAACTTTTCATCCTAAAGCAGGAGAACACACATTCTTCTCATGTGCACAGGGAACATTCTCCTGAATAGATCACATACTGGGAGACAAATTAGCCCTCAAGAAGAACAAAAAGATGGAGATCATACCTTGAATATTTTCAGACCACAATCCTATGAAACTCAAAATAAGCCACAAGAAAAAAAATTGGAAATATAACAAAAGCTTGGAGACTAAAGCCCATCTTACTAAAGAACGAATGCTCTAACCAAGAATTTAAAGAGGAATTTAAAAAGTACATCAAAGCCAATGAAAATGATAACATCACAACCCAAAACCTCTGGGACATACAAGGGGCAGTCATAAAAGGGAAGTATATAGCAATCCAGGCCTTCCTAAAGAAGGAAGAAAGGTCTCAGATGCACAACCTAACCTTACACCATAGAGTTGGAAGAATAATAGTAAGTAAAACACCAAACACCAAACCAGCAGAAGGCAGGAAATAATAATGATTAGAGCAGAAATCAAAGCTATAGAAACCAAAACAGTAGAACAGATCAACAAAACCAAGAGGTGATTCTTTGAAAGAATTAATAAAATTGAAAACCCCTAGCTAGTTTGGTCAAAAATAAAAAAGGAAAGGACCCAAATAAATAAAATCAAGAATGATAGAGGAGAGATCACAAGCAATACAACAGAAATATAAACTATAATAAGAGGATATTATGAGCAATTATAATGGGAAATCTGAAATGGACAAATTCCTAGAAACATATAAGTTATCAAAACTGAAACAAGAAGAACTAGAATTCTAAGTTGAACAGACCCAGTAAAGAAATCAAATTAGTAACCAAAAATCTCCCAAAACAAGAGTCCACGGCCAGATAGGTTTTTTCCAAACATTTAATGAAGAGTTAACATCTATTCTTTTGAAGTTATTCCAAAAAATAGAAATGGAAGGAAAACTTAAAAACTCATGCAATGAAGTCAGCATTACCTTGATTCAAAAACAAGACAAAGATCCTACTAAAAAGGAGAACTACAGACCAATTTCCCTGATGAACATGGATGCAAAAATCTTCAACAAGATAGTAGCCAACCAGATCAAACAATACATTAAAAGAATTATTCACCATAACCAAGTAGGATTTATACCTGGGGTGCAGGATTGGTTCAATATCCAAAAAAATCAACCAATGTGGTACATCATGTCAGTAAAACAAAAGACAAGGACCACATGATCTTCTCAAGAGGTGCAGAAAACAGCATTTGAGAAAATATAGAATCCTTTGTTGAGAGAAACCCTCAAAAAAGTAGGGATAGAAGGATCATACCTAAAGATCATAAAAGCCATATATTAAAGACACACTGCTAATATCATCCTTAAAGGGGAAAAACTGAGAGCTTTCCCCCTAAAGTCAGGAGCATGACAAAGATGTCCACTCTCACCACTGTTATTCAACAAAGTCTTGGAAGTCTTAGCCTTATCAGTCAGACAACACAAAGGAAGAAACGGCATCCAAAATAGTAAGGAAGAAATAACAATTTCACTCTTTGCAGATGACATGACCCTCTATGTGGAAAACCCAAATGATTCCACCAAAAAACTGCAAGAACTCATCGATGAGTTCAGCAAGGTTGTAGGATATAAAATCAATGCACAGAAATTAATTTATTTTTCTATACACCAATAATGAAGCAGCAGAAAGAGAAGTCAAGAAATCTGTCCCATTTACAACTGCACCAAAAACCATAAAATCCCTAGGAGTAAACCTAACCAAAGAGATGAAAAATATATACACTGAAAACTATAGAAAGCTTATCAAAGAAACTGAAGAAGACACACAAAAATGGAAAAATATTCCATGCTCCTCAATTGAAAGAATAATGGTAAAATTTCAATACTATCCAAAGCAATCTACATATTCAATGCAATCCCTATCAAAGTAACAACAGCATTCTTCATAGAGCTAGAACAAACAATCCTAAAATTTATATGGAACCAGAAAAGACCCATAATAACCAAAGTAATTCTGAAAAAGAAAGCCAAAGCTGGAGACATCACAATCCCAGATTTCAAGATGTAATACAAAGCTGTAATCATCAAGACAGGATGGTACTGGGACAAAACCAGACACTTAGCTCAATGGAAAAGAATAGAGAACCCAGAAATGGACCCACAAATGGATGGCCAACTAATCTTTGACAAAGCAGAAAGAATATCCAATGGAATAAAGGCAGTCTCTTCAGCAAATGGTGCTGGGAAAACTGGATAGTAACATGCAGGCAAATGAACCTGGACAAGATTGTTACACCACACACAAAAATAAATTCAAAATGGATGACAGACCTAAACATAAGACAGGAAGCCATCAAAATCCTAGAGGAAAAAGCAGGCAAAAATCTCTTTGACCTCAGCCGCAGCCTCGTCTTACTCAACAGGTCTCCAGAGGCAAGGAATCAAAAACAAAAATGAACTATTGGGACCTCATAAAAAAACAAACACTTCTGCAGAGTGAGGGAAACAATCAGCAAAACCAAAAGGCAAATGACAGAAATTGAGAAAATATTTGCAAAAGATATATCAGAATCTATAAAGATCTTATCAAACTCAACACACAAAAAACAAATAACCCAGTGAAGAAATAGTCAAAAGACATGAATAAACACTTCTCCAAAGAAGACATCTAGATTGCTAATAGACACATGAAAAAATGCTTAAAATCATTCATCATCAGGAAAATACAAATTAAGACAATGAGATACCATCTCACACAAGTCAGAATAGCTAAAATTAACAACTCAGGCAACAACAGATGGTGGCAAGGATATGGAGAAAAAAGATCTCTTTTGCACTACTGGTGGTAATGCAAACTGGTGCAGCCACTCTGGAAAATAGTTTGGAGGTTCCTCAAAATTAAAAAATAGAACTACCCTACAATCCAGCAATTGTACTATTAGATATTTTTCCAAGGGATACAGGTGTGGTGTTTCGAACGGGCACATGCACCCTAATGTTTATATTAGCATAACTGACAATAACCAAAGTATTGGAATAGCCCAAATGTCCACCAACAGATGAATGGATAAAGAAGATGTGGTATATATATATATACATACACACAATGTAGTATTACTAAGCAATCAAAAATAATGAAATCTTGCAACATGTAACAACAACATGGATAAATAACATAGATGTAACCAAAGAATATTTTGCTAAGCAAAATTAGTCAGAGAAAAAGAAATATATGACTCCACTCATGAGGAATTTAAGATACAAAAGAGATGAACTAAAGGGAAGGGAAGCAAAAGTAATATAAAAATAGGGATAGGGACAAAACATAAGAGACTCTTAAATATAGAGAACAAGCAGAGGCTTGCTAGAGAGGTTGTGGGGGGTGTGGGCTAAATGGGTAAGGGGCATTAAAGGAAGACACTTGGGATGAGCA
>NC_043706.1:81034467-81054261 GCF_006229205.1 Suricata suricatta
AAAAAAGAAGAGGAAAAAAACAAAAGTAAAGAAAATAATAAGAGAAAAACCCAAGACACACTTCCTATGGGGAAAAAAACCAGCATGTAATTTCTGTCCTTGACGGAATGTATTAAATAAGCAAACACCCCAACAAGTAAAACAAGTACTACAATGTAAAAATATTAAAAAATACCTGTCACAACACAGCATTTTATATACTGTTAAGTGAAACTGCAATACAATCTAAGTTTATTTTGGGAGTGTTTGCTGTATAATTAGATTTAATGAAATGTTTAGAGGTGCAGTAGGGATGACTTTGAGTAGATAATGAAAGAAAATGCAAAATGCTAATTGATTCATGATGTGGTTTCATCTTAGCTTGGGCAAACCATGCAGTATTTAATATATAGTAGCAGAATATTTACTATTGAAGCTTGAAAAGATGTGAGTTCTTTGTGTTCAGGGAACTTCTAATTTGAGTGGGAGAGCAGAAAATAATGAAGTAAGTTAACACACAATAATATGTAACATAATAATGAAGTCTAGGAATAAAAATAAAGTAGGCATAAGAGAATAACCAACATGGGACACCTGAGTGGCTCAGTCGGTTAGGCGTCAGATTGGCTCAGGTCATGATCTCATGGTTAGTAAGTCTGAGCCCTGCATAGGGTCCTGTGCTGACAGCTCAGAGCCTGGAGCCTGCTCCAGATTCTGTGTCTCCCTCTCTCTCCCCTCCTCTACTTGTCCTCTCTCTCTCTCTCTCTCTCTCTCTGCCCTTCCTGCACTTGCACTCCATCTCTCTCTCAAAAATAAATAAACATTAAAAAAAAAAGAGTAACCAACATGGATGTGGTAATAGATTACATCTAATTAAAGCAATGGAGAAAGTCCTAAAAAATTCTGCAGATAACATCCCAAATAATAGAGTGGACAAAGTCCTCCCCACAGGTAGAAAACAGGCAAGTGCTTTCAATTTAGAAGTGACACGGTCAGTGAGCAAGGGGAGTAGCAGGAAATAAATTTAGAGAGGTAACGTATAGGATCCCACTGGAGATGAAATGTTAAACATTTTCTGTTTTATTACTAAGAACTATGCACAATATACTCCCCACCATCTCCAACCACATGTTATACTTGAGGTTCATAATATCCATGATATTTTTGGTACTCTGGAAGGTGCAAAATATACTTGGTAGTAAGAGGCTAGATCATAAATACAGAAGCTGAAGGGAGATGTAAAGTTGTAGGATAGATAGGAGAGAAACATCTCAAATGAAAGGTCTATAATGACTTTGTGGTGTGTCAGTTTTCTCAGGCTAAAATTCCCTTTCTAAGATGTGTCCAGATAGGGGTGGTAAGAGAGTTCAAATGATAATCTCTTGAAACAGTGTGAAGAAGAAAAACAAGTCATTTCCTAGCACAGGCATGTGCATGGTCATGCATACGTCTGCACACACACACACATATACACTTTCTCCCAGTTATTCAATCAAACTCAGGTCTAGGTGCTGCTCTGAAGGGATTTTACAAACATAATTAATATTTCTAATCAGTTGACTTTAATTTAGTAGATTATCTTGGGTGGGTGGGTCTGACTTAATTAGTATTAGCTCTTTTAAAAAAGGACATAAGCCTTTCCTGAGACAGAAAAACAGTGAGTGATTAGTGGGTACTGTGCTTAGATCCTGGTTCATGGTGTTTCAATCTGCTTGTGATCCTTTCTTTTTGATTGCTGGCTCTGTGAACTTCAGACTTGTTTTGTCAGTCACCACAATTGGATAAGACAATTTCTTGTAATAATCTATATATCCATGTTTCTTTTACTGGGTCTTTTTCTCTAAGTGAATACTGATATATACAGGGAATACCCATCACCAGTTCTCAGCAGGGAAGACACTGAAGAACTCATGGAAATATCTATGAGTCAGTTTTATTTACTTTTTTATTTTTTTTTAATTTTTTAATGTTTTTTATTTATTTTTGAGAGACAGAGAGAGACAGCGTGAGCAGGGGAGGGTCAAAGAGAGAGAGGGAGACACAGAATTCAAAGCAGGCTCCAGGCTCTGAGCTAGCTGTCAGCACAGAGCCTGACGCGGGGCTCAAACCCACAATCATGAGATCATGACCTGAGCCGAAGCCAGACGCCCAACCGACTGAGCCACCCAGGCGCCCCTATGAGTCAGTTTTAAATGCCTGCCAGATCCAGGAATCCTGAGACCCGGTCATAGAATTACCAGTAAAGGATGTACTTTCCTATCCTTTTTACTTCTTCTCCCTTGCTTCAGTTTAAATTGCTGAGGTCAGACATTTTGAATGGAAATCCAGAAGAGTCCTTTTCATGGTTTCTAACTTGTTTAGTTTTAAAGGGCAAAGACAGGGCCGCCCCGGTGGCTCAGTCGGTTAAGCATCCGGCTTCGGCCCAGGTGATGATCTCATGGTTCATGGGTTTGAGCCCCACATCGGGATCTGTGCTGACAGCTAGCTTAGAGCCTGGAGCCTGCTTTGGATTCTGTGTCTCCCTCTCTCTCTGACCCTCCCCTGGCTGCACTGTCTCTCTCTCTCTCTCTCTCAAAAATAAATAAAACACAAAAAATGTTAAAAAAATAAAGGGCAAAGACAAATGTGACCAAGACCCAAAATCTAGGTATACGATGCATTAGATTTGTATGGCTGCTGTACAAATTACTATAAACTTAGTGCGTTAACACAACACAAACTCATTACTTTACAGTTCTGTAGACTGGCAGTACAACACATCTCTCACTGGGTTGAAATCACAGTAATAGCAGAAATCAGTAGCTTTCTGGAGGCTCCAGGGGAGAATACTCTTCCTTGCCTTTTCTAGGCTTTAGAGGCCACTGCATTCCTTAGCACATGAATCTCTTCCATCATCTTTGAAGCCAGCAATGGGGAGCGGAGGGGCAGAGTCCTCCTAACAAAGCATCACTCTACTTTTCTACCTTCCTCCTCCACCTTTAATGTTCCTGCAATTACACTGGATCCACTCAGATAATCCAGGATGATTTACTTATTATATATATTTGCTCATTTGGATCCAGAATAACTAAAAATTTCTGTACTTCTTTTCATCTCTTGATAAGACATTATTTTATTGAGACAAATGAATTCTAGTAGATAGGAAATCACTCCTATCTATTAATTAATCACTGTAATTAAATTATAGACATGGAAAACCCTGAATTTATCAACTAATTAGCAATTGATCTATGTCCAAAGACAGAATTTCTCTTTTTATTGCTATATATCTCAACATAAATTGTCATTTTGATCTAGTATTCATTTTTCATATGAAAAGCATTATAAATGGAGTTTATATAAATATATTTTTTCTATAGCTCTAAGTGGAATCCTGTATTTCTGTACATGGGTTTTCCAATATATTGCTAAAAGGTAGCTTTTAATATGAACAGAATAATAGTCTAATATTCAAAGCCATTTCAAAGAAGCATTTACTTAAAAATGTTAAAAACGGAGGTCATTATACAAAATTGACTCCAAATGGCTTACTAGTCAAAGAGAGATAATTAGGTGCTTCCCTGAAGAAAGTGGCATATTAGAAAATTGATCTCCATGGAATTGGTAACCTTTCTGAATTTCAGTGATTTTTCAGTTCTTACATTTGATTACATAATCTGGAAACCTCCAAATAAACCAGCAAACTCACAAGCCCTACTGACAGCTGCTTGAGCAGCCTGGCAGAAGAAGGAAAAAAAGAATTGAAAACAACAACAACAAAACAAAACCTCAAATCTGTATTTACCATCAAGATTTCAAGCTAGTTTTAAAAATGTGAGAACTTTCTTGTATATTTCAGCAGGACTAGTTAAAAAAAATGATTGCAAGAGTGGTGGCTTTAAATAAGAACAGTTAGGAATGAAGAGGGAAATGTGAGGATGGACAGTGCATTAATGTCATATAGGAAATGTTAATTCAGAAAAGAAAGGGACCAATTAGCTTAAAAGTTTTAAAACCATTTTGCCATGGCTTTAAAGACTAAAGAAAAATTATCCTGCAGAAATGCAGTTCATTGTTGAGAGGAGATGAGCAATGAACAATGCATTCCATCAGTTTTGTAGGCAACATTCCTTCTCCTTCATACAGTACTATCCATTATTAATGAACACTATTTCTGAGTGTGAAAGAACTGTTTGAAAAACATTAACATAGTCTATTGGATGTGATTGACATTGTCATTCCTTTCATTTTGCTGTTGGCAAGAGGCATCCCTGTAGACTTATGTGCATCTGGACATTACTAACATTCTCCTTGTTATGCCCTCTGGGCAGCTGTGATACGCAAATTTTTGTATTGTATTTTATGGTATATCTTTCAGCTTTTACATTGTGTTCTGTTGCAAAATGCATAAGTTAAGCCTTTTTGTATGCAATGATCAATCAGAAAAATTATCTCTTTTCTAATCTGACTCTTCCCTAAATTAAAAAAAAAATTATTCCAATTCTGGAGATGTGCAATGACCGTCTGGTAGTCAGACAGTTATTTAGATCCGTCTCTCCATGGTATTTCTTTTTTACCCTCCAGTTTCCAAATCTGATTACATTTTTAATTGTCCTACAGCAAAATGATAACTGTGCTTACCGTCTACCTGCTGTTCAGTCACACCACAGCACTGACTAACTCACCCACATAATACCTTCTAATCAGCAGAATTAAAGGTAACAAAGTCAAGGATTAGAGAAGTAATGAATACAAGAAAAAAAATTAAGCATCACATCCTCTTGACTTTTAAATATGTATGTAACTAAGCTTCTTTTCTCCTCTCAGCTGCCCTGCTTCTCCCTCCTCACAGCCCATATGCACACCCACACAGAGATCTGCGTTCTTAAGTGTTGCTGACTTACTTCATATGAGCAAACCACAAGTCGATCTGTCTCTCTGTAAATTAATAACCATCAGTGAAGTGGAGGCTAAAATATTTTCAGTCAGCTAATGCTGACAGCCATTAATAGACAGAGGTGCAATACAACTGCTCCCATTCTCATGATCTTCTATGGCCAGGTCAACCAAGTGTTTTGAATGTCCTAAAAATTCACCTTAAAAAGTGCTCCCCAAATTATATTTTGCCTCTTGGGATATCAATAAGTATTTTTAAAAAAAGAAAGAGAAGTCGTTCCATTGTAAAAGTAATGTAAGAATATTCTATGTCAGTATTTTCTGAAGTGTCTCAGAGCCAGATAAGCCCTTATGTGGCTGGCATACAACAGGATTCCCCAAGAAAGGCATTACATGTTTGTTTTTCTTAATGAAATTACTCTTGGATATTTTCACCTCACAAACTTTCTAAAGTTATTAGTGTTCTATGGAACATATTTTGGAAATTTCTGATTTAACTGCATCTCCCTATTAAGCATACGATTACACTAATGGAACTTACTCTAGGGAAAAAACAACAACATCAACAATAAAACTTTTACTTCCTACCTTTTCCATACAGTGTAGGATGGTGATTGAAAGGACTGGTTCCAGACTCTCACTTCCTGGGTACAAATGTCAGCTCCTCTAATTATTAGTTGTAATGATTGCTTCTTTAGTGGGGTCTTCTATCACTTCTTTGGCTCAATTTTTTCTACTCCAAAATGAGAAAAACTAGGAGTACTTTCGATATGAGATAATATGCATTAAGTGGTAGGCTGTAATAATTGCTACTATTTCGCCAAAAACCTTTCCATTTGAAACACATCATTTACATCAGGATGGCATGTTGTAGTTATGTCATATGGTATAGTTTGCTTTATCCAGGATGTCCTATATATTGGAGAACTTGCCAGAAATTGTCATGAGTTTCAAATTAACAATCACATTTCCTATACTCCTAGTGTTTAGTAAGTGTGCTGTTTTTATGAATTAGCCCATTTTAAAGAAATAGTACAACAAAACCTAGTTAACACATTTTTAACACTAGTTAGCACATTTTTACTGCAATCTCTTGGGGATAGTGCTCCTCTTCCTTCATTGTCTGTAAAGGCATGTGCACATTTAATGTTAGAAAATTCAATGCTATCATAAAAGATAAGGAGAAGATATGTAAAAGCACAAAAGCAGTAAAATCAATTACATCTAGAAAACTCAATCAAACATTTCACAAAACAAAACGATGTAGAGTATGACATCATTTACATAAAATGTGGGTGGAGTCATAAGGATTTAATACTTTTAGAACAGGTTCAAACACGAATGAGAATTATCCTAACACAGACTGCTATATGCATAGGAAATGATAACTATAAATTAAAACCTGTAGGAGGTATGCAAAATATAAAGAGAAAGGAATCCAAGCATATTACTAAGAAACCCATCAGATCACAAAGGAAGACAGTAAGAGAAGAAATGAACAGAGAAGAAAGGAATAAATCCTATCAATAATTAATCTAAATGTAAATAAAATAAATACTCCCATAAAACACATAGGGTGACTGAATGGATTAAGAAAAAAAAAAGTAAGACTCATTTATAGGCTGCCTACAAGAGACTCACTTCAGACATGAATTCACATGCAAATTGAAAGTTAAGGGATAGAAAAGCATCTATCATGCAAAGGAAGCAGAAAGAAAGTTGTGGTAGCAATACATATGCTGAACAAAATAGACTTTAAAACCAAGATTGTAACAAGAAATAAAGAAAAGTATATAATTATAAAGGGAACAATTCAACAAGAAATACAACTGTAAACGTTTATGCACCCAACACGAAAGTACCCAAATACATAAAGCAACTGTTAGCAGACATACAGAAAGAAATTGATAGCAATATAATGATAGCAAGGGACTTAAACACTCCATTTACATCAATGAATAGAACACCCAACAGAAATTCAACAAGGAAATAGTTTTTGAATCACACATTGGACCAGATGTATTTGGGACATCCCATCCAAAAACAGAGGAAAACATCTTTTTATTCTTCAAATGGAATGGGACATTTTTCAGAATAGATCATACGTTAGCCCAAAAGATAATTCTCGATAAATTAAAAAAAAGAAATCATATCATCCACTTTTTTTTTTTTACCACAATACTATGACCGTAGAAATAATTACAAGAAAAAGAATACAGAAGGAATACAAACGCATGGAGGTTAAATAACATGCTACTAAACAATAAATGGGTCAGCCATGAAATCAAAGAGGAAGTAAAAAAATACATGGAAACAAGTGAAAATGAAAGCACAATGATTCAAAACTCTTTGGGTGAAGCAAAACCTGTTCCAAGAAAGAAAATAATAGCAAGACAAGCCTACCTCAAAAGGCAAGGAAAATCTCAAATAAACAATGTAACCCTACATCTAAAAGAGCTAAAAAATAACAATGCTCAAAGTCAGTATTACGAGAGAAATAAAGATTAGAGAATACATAAGTAAAACAGAAACTACTAAAACCAATAGCACAGATCAGTGAAATTAGGAGCTGGTTCTTTAAAATATCAACAAAACGGATAAACATTTAGCCAGACTCAAGAACAACAACAAAGAGAGAAGGAGAAAGGGAAAGAGGGAGAGAGAGAGAAAAAAAAAAACTCAAATAAATGAAATCATAAATAAAAAAGGAGAAATAGCAACTGGCACCACAGAAACACAAAGGATTATAAGAAATATCATGAAAATTTATATGCCAACAAATTGGACAATCAAGAAGAAACGGATAAATTCCTAGAAACAAATAACCTCCCAAACTGAATCAAGAAAAAATAGAAAATCTTAGCAAATCCATTATTAGCAGTCAAATTGAATAAGTAATACAAAAAAACTACCAATAAACAAAAGTACAGGACCAGAAAGCTTCCCAGGTAAATTCTACCAAACATTTAACATAGTTAATACCTATTCTTCTGAAACTATTCCAAAACACAGAAGAGGAAGGAAAGCTTCCAAATTAATTCTGTGTTTGATTCTGTGAGGTCAGCATAACCCTAACTCCAAAACCAGAAACACACACACACGCACACACACACACGCACGCGCGCGCACGCACGCGAGCGAGACCTACAAGCCAATATCTATGATAAAAATGATGCAAAAATCCTCAACAAAATACTAGTAAACTGTATTCAACAATACATTAAAAAATAATTCACCACGATCAAGATGAAAGGTAGCTCAATATTGGCAAATCAATCAACATGATACCTCACATCACCAAGATAAAGGATAAAAAACATACAATTATTTCAATAGCTTTTGCAGAAAAGTGTTTAACAAAGTACAACATCCACTCATGATAAAAACTCTCAACAAACTAGGTCTAGAGGGATTATTCCTCTATAAAATGAAGGCTATCTATGAAAAACCAATAACCAGCATACTCAATGGTGAAAAACTGAAAGCCTTTCCTCTAAGATCAGGAACAAGACAGAGTTATCCATTCTTATCACTTTTATTCAACATAATATTGGAAGTCCTACTAAGAACAATTAAACAAGAAAAAGAAATAAAAGACATCCAAACTGGTAAGGGAAAAGCAAAACACTATTTGCAGATGACATGATACCTTATATAGAAAACCTTGAAGACTGCACTAAAAAATTCCTAGAACTGATAAATAAATTCAGGATACAAAATTAATATACAGAAATCTCTTGTATTTCTATACACTAATAATAAAGAAACAAAAAATAAGAAATAGTCTAAATGAATTAAGGAATGCCATAAATTAGGTGCAAAATAAACTAAATGCAGCAACAGCAAGGATGGAGGAAGCACAGGAAAGAACAAGTGAAATAGAAGATACAATTATGGAAGAATATAAGGCTGGAAAAAGAGATAAGAAAATACTAGACCACAAGGGGAGGATTAGAGAACTAAGTAATTCCATGAAATCTAATAATATCTGTACCATCCGAGTTCCATAAGAAGAAGAGAGAAAGGGACAGAAGGTTTACTTGAACAAATTATAGCTGAGAACTTCTCTAATATGGAGAAGAAAGCAGACATCAAAATCCAGGAGGCACAGAAAACTCTCTTCAGATTTAATAAAAATAGGTCTTCTCCGTGGCATATCATAGTGAAACTGGTAAAATACAAAGATAAAGAGTGAATTCTGAAAGCAGGTAGGGACAAGCATGCCTTAACCTACAAGGGTAAACACATAAGGATAGAAGCAAGCATGTCCACTGAAATCTGGCAGGCCAGAAGGGAGTGGCAGGAAATATTCACTGTGCTGAATAGGGAAATTATGCAGCCAAGAATCCTTTATCCAGAAAGGCTGTCATTCAGAATAGAAGGAGAGATAAAGGCTTTCCTACACCAACAAAAGCTGAAGGAGTTTATGAACACTAAACCAACCCTGCAGGAGATCCTAAAGGGGACACTGTGAGTGGAAGGTTGCAAAGACTACAGAGACAAGACATATCACCACAAGTATGAATCGTACATATAACACAATAATACTAAACCCATATATGTCAGTAATAACTGACTGTAAATGGGCTAAATGCCTCAATCAAAAGACACAGGATATCAGAATGGATTAAAAAAAAAAAGATCCGTCTATATGCTGCAAACAAGAAACTCATTTTGGACCTGAGGAGACCTTCAGATTGAAAGCGAGGGGATGAAGAACCATGTAGCATACTATTACAAGTCAAAAGAAAGCTGGAGTAGCCATACTTATTTCAGACAAACTAGATTTTAAATTAAAGGATGTAACAAGAGATGAAGAAGAGCATTATATCATAATTATAGCATCTATTATACATCAAGAATAGCAAACAATTGTAAAGGTTTATATCCCCAACTCGATAGCACCCAAATATATAAATCTATTAATCACACTCATAAGCAATATAATTGATAAGCAATATAATTGATAAAAATATAATTGAAGGGGACTTTAATACTCCAATTACAGCAATGGACAGATAATCTAGACAGAAAATCAATAAAGAAACAATGCTCTTGAATGATACACTGAACCAGATGGACTTGAAGGATATATTCAGTAATTTTCATCAAAAAACAGCAGAATACACATTCTCCTCGAGTTCACATGGGAAATTCTCCAAGATAGATCACATATTGAGTCACAAAACAACCTTCAATAATTATAAAATAATTTAAATCATACTATGCATATTTTCAGATCACACTGTTATGAACATTGAAATTAACCACAAGAAAAAATTTGGAAAACCTCCAAATGCATGGAGGTTTAAGAAAATCCTACTAAAAAATGATTGGGTCAACCAGGAAATTAAAGAAGAAATTAAAAATTATATGGAATAAAATGAAAATGAGAACACGATAGTCCAAACCCTTTGGGATGCAATAAGGCAATCCTAAGAGGAAAATACATTGCAATCCAAGCCTATCTCAAGAAAAAACAAACATTCCAAATACAGAACCTAATCACACACCTAGAGGAATTAGAAGCAGAACAGCAAAAAAAAACCAAAGCCAGCAGAAAAAGACAAATAATAAAAATTAGACCAAAAATAAACATATTGGAATCCAAAAACAGTAGAACAATCAATGAATACAAGAACTGTTTTTTTAAGTAAACAAAATTGATAAACTCATAGCCAGACTTTTCAAAAAGAAAAGAGAGAGAAGTCAAATAGATAAAATCACAACTGAAAGAGGAGAGATCACAACCAACACCACAGAAATACAAATAATTATTAGAGAATACTATGAAAAATTATATGCCAACGAACTGGACAATCTGGAAAAAATAGACAAATTCCTAGATACTCACACACTACAAAAACTTAAACAGAGAGAAACAAAAATATTTAATAGACCCATAACCAGCAAAGAAATTGAATGTTATCAAAAATATCTCAACAAGTAAGAGTCCTGTGCCAGATGGCATCCCAAGGGAATTCTACCAGACATTTAAGTCAGAGTTAAGACTTATTCTTCTCCAGGTGTTCCAAAAAAAAAAAAAAAAAAAAGAAACAGAAGGAAAGATTTAGGATTCATTCCATGAAGCCAGTATTACCATGATTCCTAAACCAGACAAAGACCTCATTAAAAAGGGGAATTACAGGCCAATATCCCTAATGAACATGGATGCAAAAATTCTCAACAAGATACTACCAAATAGAATTCAATAGCATATTAAAAGAATTACTCACTATGATCAAGTGGGATTCATTTCTGAGCAGCAGGGTTGGTTCAATATTTGGAAATCAATCAATGTGATACATCACATTACTAGAAGAAAGGATAAGAACCATACGATCCAGTCAATAGATGCAGAAAAAGCATTTGACAAAATACAGCATTCTTTCTTAATAAAAACCCTCAAGAAAGTTGGGATAGAAAGAACATATTTTAACATCATCAAAGCCATATTGTAATCCCCACAAGTAATATTATCCTCAATGGGGGAAAAACTGAAACTTTTCCCCCTGAGATCGGAAACATGACCGGGCTGTTCACTCATACCACTGTTGTTTAACATAGTGTTAGAAGTCTTTTTTTTTTTTTTCCTGTTTTTTATTTATTTCTGAGAGACAGACAGAGACAGTAGGAGCAGGGGAGGGTCAGAGAGAGAAAGAGACACAGAATCTGAAACAGGCTGTCAGCACAAAGCCTGACACGGGACTTGAACTCACGGACCATGAGATCATGACCTGAGCAGAACGGACGCTTAACCAAAAGAGCTACCCAGGCGCCCCCATAGTGTTAGAAGTCTTTGCCTCAGCAATTGGAAAATAAAATGAAATGAAAGGCATCCAAATTGGCAGTGAAGTCAAAGATTCACTTTTCGCAGATGACAGATAACTCTACACGGAAAACCCAAAAGACTACCAAAAAGTTGCTAGAACTGATACATGAATTTAGCAAAGTCGCAGGATACAAAATCAATGTACAAAAATCTGTTTCATTTCTATACACCAATAATGAAGCAACAGGAAGAGAAATCAAGAAATCGATCTCATTTACAACTGCAGCAAGAACCATAAAATACCTAGGAATAAACCTAACCAAAGAGGTAAAAGATCTGAATGCTGTAAACTACAGAAAACTTATGAAAGAAATTGAAGAAGATACAAAGAAATGAAAATATTTCATGCCCATGGATTGTAAGAACAAATATTTTAAGAAGTCAATAATACCCAAAGCAATGTACACATTCAAAGCAATCCCAATCAAAATTGCACTGGCATTCTTCTCAAAACTAGAACAAATAATCCTAAAATTTATCAAACCTCAAAAGATCTTGAATAGCCAAAGTAATGTTGAAAAAGAAAACCGAGGCATCACAATCCCAGACTTTAGTCTGTACTACAAAGCTGTAATTATCAAGACAATACTGTATTGGCACAAAAATAGACACAGAGATCAATGGAATAGAATAGAGAACCCAGATTTGGACCCACAAATATATGGCCAAATAATATTTGACAAAGCAGGAAACAGTATCCAATGAAAAAAGGATAGTCTCTTAACAAATGATGCTGGGAAAACTGGACAGCAACATGTGGAAGATGAAACTGGACCACTTCCTTAAACCATACACAAAAATAAACTCAAAATGGATGAAAGCCCTAAATGTGAGACAGGAAACCACCAAAACCCTAGAGGAGAAAACTGGTAACAACCTCTTTGACCTGTAGCAATTTCTTACTCAGCATGTCTCTGAAAGCTGGAGAAATAAAAGCAAAAATGAACTATAGGGACCTCATCAAGGTAAGAATCTTCTGCACTGCAAAACTAAAAGAAGATATTGGCAAATGACATATCTGATAAAGGGTTAGTATCCAAAATCTATAAAGAACTTCCCAAACTCAACATATGAAAAATAAATAATCCAGTGAAGAAACGGGCAGGAGACACAAATACACACTGTTCCAAAGAAGACATCCAGATGGCAAACAGACACATGAAAATATGCTCAACATTACTCACTATCAGGGGAATATGAATAAAAACCACATTGAGATACCACCTCACGCTGGTCAGAATGGCTAAAATTAACAACTCAGGAAACAACAGATGCTGGTGAGGATGTGGAGAAATAGGAACCCTCCTGCACTATTGGTAGGTATGCAAACTGGTGCAGCTGCTCTGGAAAACTGGAGATTCCTCAAAAATACAAAAATAGAACTACCCTATGGCCCAGTAATAGCACTATTAGGAATTTATCCAAAGGATACAGGAATGCTGATTCATAAGGGCATATGTACCCCAATGTTTATAGCAATGCTTTCAACAAAAGCCAAATTATGGAAAGAGCCCAAATGTCCATCAACTGACCAATGGATAAAGAAGATGTAGTTTATATATACAGTGCAATACAACTTGGCAATGAGAAAGAATGAAATCCTGCCAGTTGCAACAAAGTGGATGGAACTGGGGGGGGGGGTATTATGATAAGTGAAACAAATCAGTCAGAGAAAGGGAGATGTCTTATGTTTTCACTCATATATATAACTTGAGAAACTAAACAGAAGACCATGGGGGAAGGGAAAGGTAAAAAACAAATTTTCAAACAGAGAGGGAGGGAGGCAAACCATAAGAGACTCTTAAATACAGAGAGCAAACTGAGGGTTAAAGGGGAGCTGGGAGGGATAAAATGGATGATGGGCATTGAGGTGGGCACTTGTTCGGATGAGCACTGGGTGTTCTATGTAAGCAATGAATCAAGGGAATCTACCTCCAAAGCCAAGAGCACACTGTATACAGTGTATATCAACTAACCTGATAATAAATTATATACACAAACAAACAAACAAACATTTAAAAAAGTGAGATTATCCTAGGTGATCCAAATCTAATCAGAAGAGCCCTTAAAGTGACTGGACCCTACTTGAAGGGAGAGAACATGTAAATTCAATCAACTTGAGAGAGATTGGAAATGTGAGAGAAACAATAGAGGTAGCCATGTCCCAAGGACCTCAGAGTAGCCTCTAGAAGCTCGATGTGCCTGAACAGCAGCCAACAAGAAAACAGGAAACTCTTCCTTAAAAATAAAAATCTTTAAAAAAAATGGGGCACCTGACTGGCTCAGTTGGTAGAGCATGTAACTCTTGTTCTTGGGGTTGTAATTTTGATCCCCACATTGGGTGTTAAGATTACTTAAACATAAAAATATTAAAACAAAACAAAAACAAAAACAGGGACCTCATACATGCAGTCATAAAGAGATATATTCTGCCAGCAGGCAGAGGGAACTTGGAAATGACCTCAGTAGAGTTTCCAGATGAGGATATATTCAGCTGACACCTTGATTTCGATCTAGTGAGAACCCAATTATACTGTGCCGGATTCCTGATCCCCGGAAAACGAGATAATACAATTGTGTTTCGTAAAGCTACTCAAATGTGGTAGTTTCTCACACATTCATAGAAAACTAATACAGTCTATTTAATCTGTTTCATGGAAACTACAGTTTCCTAGAAAATAGGATGAGAAGAAAAGCAGATAAATAGTATCTTTTTCTGTTTTCTTTTAAGAAGGCTCTTTATCAGTATGAGATTGGAGTTGAATGTGGCATGGAAATGAGAAATTTTATGTCGGAAGAGATGGGTAGTGGTTGGATACTGAAGACCAGGTAAGAGTACTCAGATTAGTGAGTGGTGGTAGCAGAGATTGAACAAAGAGGACATATTTTAGAGACATCATTAGGCAATATTGAGGGGCTAAAACCATATGATATGATACTAGATAAAAAAGAGAAGATGAGTATCCATACTGAACCAGCCCTGGTCCACAGTATTGGATATTCCCTTAAGTCTAAGTCACACTGAGGCATCGGTTTCCAGCAATAACCAGAGGAAAATTGGGACACTGATCATTTAGCATATCACCAACTTATGTTTATATAGGTACATTATTTGTGCCACACTCAAATTTAATATTACCACCATTATTCTATTCTATACACTAATGTTAAGAATTAGCACAGGTTAAGGCATAAATAAGAGTCACAAGCCTGAGAACTTCTCTGAGTAATTTAAATATACTGCTATATTATTGCTAGAGTCTAATGACACCAAACTAGCTAAATAATCCACATGAATTGTGATACAACTTTTG
This sequence comes from Suricata suricatta, assembly GCF_006229205.1. Lineage (NCBI taxonomy): Eukaryota > Metazoa > Chordata > Mammalia > Carnivora > Herpestidae > Suricata > Suricata suricatta. The sequence goes on from NC_043706.1 coordinate 81,049,468, forward strand.
GAATCAAATATCTCTATACGTATATAACAAATAATCAATTTTGAATTTGTGATTTATTTAATCTGCTGATCCACTAGTTTATGCATTCAAGCAATTAAAAAAAGATTTACAGGGGTGCCTGGGTGGCTCAGTTGGTTAAGTGTCCAACTTCGGCTTAGGTTATGATCTCACCACTTCTGGGTGTGAGTCCCGCATGGGGCTGTGTGCTGACAGCTCAGAGCCTGGAGCCTGCTTTTGGTTCTGTGTCTCCCTCTCTCGCTGCCCCTTCCCCACTCGCACTCAAAATTGGATAAATGTTAAAAAATATTTTAAAAAAAATTTACATAGACTGTTTTTAATCTTATTTGTTGTATAAGTGAGATTCTCTTTCCTAGATCTCCAAATGTGAAAATCAATTTAGCTACCTAAATTTGTGGCATAGAATTTTTCTCCTCAAAGATTAATAAGTGTTACTTTTTGTCTTTTGTCATTTAGTGTTGCAGAGGTAGCTGACGTCAGGTTGACTTTAGCTCTTACTGCAAAAAGTATGACATTTCATTTTGCTTTGTCTTTACTGTTTTGACTTTTTTTTTTTTTACTGATTGAGAGGAAAATATTTTGATCATTTATATTCATTGGCCTGTTTCTAAATTTTTATTACTTTTGTTGAGTTTATGGTTTGTGTTGATGTTTCCCATAACAGTACTTTCAATGGGTATATTTGAGACCATCTCAGTTCAGTCTTCATTTGTCTTTTTATTCTGATTCCAATCATTATATCAGCTAATTTTCATGCTCTCCTCTATTTCTATTGTATTCTTTGAGACATTTATTTATGGATTTTTCTCAAAATCTTACTTCATTTTCCTTGATGCCAATTCTGCTACTCATTGGATGGCACAAAACGTTTTATATTACATTTATTTAGATTACTTACATTTTGTTTCTTTTACATATTTTTCCATTATTTTTGTTTCCATAAAAATTTGTTATATGTTCCAATTGCTCAGTTGCAATGTTTTCTATTATTCTTCTATCAAGGAAGTTTTACATATTATTCTTTTGACACCTTTTCTTTTGATTCCCAAAAGAAATTGTTTATGAGTTGTTCATTCTTTAAATATCGAAACAATATTGCCTTCCACCTTATCTATTGAATTTTTTTTAATTGGGTGCCTACAAATAAGGAAAGTCTATATTAATATAAAATAGTTCTGGTAAAAGTGACATTGGCAAAACTTAACATTAAAGAAACTCTCAGAGATATTTCATGACATTGAAAATGAAAAGGATAAAATGTTGGGAGCTGACCCAAATTTGAAAGGAGAATGACAATTTGCCAAGATGTAGAAAAAATTCTCACTCTGTACTGTAAATTATATGAGATGAAAAGGCCAGAATTATTAAAAAAACTTTGATTTTTTTCAAAGAAATAAAACACTGCAATTTTCAATATTTCTAATATTTTAATTACAGTATACTAAGTATTAGTTTTACTATTTTTCAAATCCCTGTATATTTACAACTGCCAGTTAAAGTATTTTTAAATTTTTGACAAGTTTTTAAAAGTCATAGAACAATTCTAATTTTTCCCATTGATTATTAAGATTGCTTTGAACAATTTCAGTTTGTTTGGTTATTATGGCTGTCCTAAATTACCCCATAAACTGAAGACTTTCTGTATTAGGTCTGCATAATCATATTTATACAAGGTCGATATGACATCACCTATAGTCACTTGTTCTATTGATTTTTGAGAATGGGGAAAAGATTGACAAGAAAAGAGCAATATTTTTTAAATAAGAAAATAATTTCTCATTTAAATAGTGCTTTTGTATGATTTCTGAATTTCTAAAATAAATAAGTAAACATAAACATTATACTATTTACACTTTAAGTCATATGTGTTGTTGGAGAGGGGGTACTGTTCTTTAGGTGACAAAGACATTTATTGTGTTGACTTATCTGCATTATGTTAGAAGAGATATGAAATAAATATACATGCTACCTAGCACCATAGTCCTAAAAATGATGTAGTTATTTGCATACACACACTAGTGAGGCTCATAACCTAGGAAGCTTCCCTCAGAGCCTTTATGTGACAGTGGGATATAGTACTCTCTTCAGTCTCTGCCACCAATAATTCAATCTGATTTCTTGCCTTGAGGAGCAACTGTCATCTAGGAAATTTACTTAAATAACAACAACAACGCAGATTGTCATTTATTTTATTATTCTGTTCCTGGCCTAGCTAGATAAGAGTGGAAAGATAATTAAGTCAGTGATGAGTTACAGGTAAAATGCCATTTCAGCTATTATGAAATATATAGAGGATTATAGTAGAGAGACATGGCAGACCTGTGAGGGACATCACTTTAGCTTCTTTTCAGGCTCTGTCTGTCCTCAATGATAAATATTCATCATTTAGTGCTGCAGTCTAGGCAATTGTATTTAGATTGATAGATAAACACATAGATAGATGTTGCAAAGCTGTAAAGTAAAACCAAAATATTTAAAAAAGTAAACCTACATTTTTATCATATATTAAAAAAATAATTCTGATGGACATAGTTATCCTTTAAGTATATAAGTGTTCATAATTGGATGGTAAATGCTACTACATCACTATTTTTTTAATTTTTTAAAGTTTACTTATTTTTAAGAGAAGGAGAGAGAGAGAGAGAGAGAGAGACAGTGAGTGGGGGAGGAGCAGAGAGAGAGGGACACACAGAATCTTTTTTTAAAAAATATTTATGGTTTTTTAATTTGTTATTGAGACAGAGAGAAACAGAGCATGAATGGGGGAGGAGCAGAGAGAGAGGAAGACAGAAGCTGAAGCAGGCTCCAGGCTCTGAACTGTCAACACAGAGCCTGACGCGGTGCTCAATCCCATGAATGATATGAGATCATTACCTGAGCCGAAGTTGGATGCTTAACTGATGGGGCCACCCAGGTGCCCCTAAAAAACGTCTTTTAAAATGTTTATTTATTTATATTTGAGAGAAAGAAAGCAGGGGAGGAACAGAGATAGAGAGAGGGAGACACAGAATCTGAAGCAAGTGCTGAGCTGTCAGCTCAGATCCCAAAACAGGGCTCTATCCAACAAACCATGGGAACCACATTTTTATAATCCAATCTATCCTACTGATACAATTATTATGAGCATCTGGTAACTATTTCTAATATTATAAAATGTTAAAACTTTAACATGCTTATGTTATAAATGACAGAAATTCAGTTAAATGCCAAAAGAAGACAAACTAAATGACCCGCAAGAGATTTTAAAAATTCATATTAAGATATTATTTTGATATGTATGGCAAAATATTAACTTAAATGGGTGTGCTATCTTTTACAATGTCTAGATCCCGACTTCCCCATCTTGATTAACATCATATATCTGAAGTTTATATCTTCTTAAAGTATGGTGAAGGTTGGAGGAGGTAATGGATTAGGTCTTGTTTACTTTTCCCTTTATTTTCCTAACATTATACAAATGAGAAATGATTGTGATCATTGTCTTATTTTACATGAATATTTTTTAAAAATATACTTTTACTTAATACATAAAGAGTTCAGCAATTTCTCTTTCTTCATTACTTTCTCCCTTCAATAAACATAATTGTCTCCTGTATGCCAGGAACTGTACTATGCAATTATATCAAATAAGACTTCACTCCTTCCTTAAAGGAGATTACAATCTAAAAAAAAGAAAAAATCAATAAAGATTCCTATAGAATCTGACATTAGACTAGCGGATATTAAGGGGAAACTTCCTAAAAAAAGATTATTCTTGACCAGAGTGTTGAAAGATACATAATAAGTAGCAAGGAAATAAGAAAAAAAGGTGTATATGTGTGTCAAGAGAACATTGACCTGAAGGTTCAGGATGTAAAATAAGTAGAGATATAAAACATATCTAGTGTTTATTCAGTGGTCTATTATTGTAAGGATGCTGGAAAGAAAAATGAGATACTGTTTCCTTTCTCATAAAGCATAAAAACTAATAAAGGAAAAAAAAACACAGATATACACACAGTTGTGATGCAAGGTAGAATGTGCCACAAACAAAATACCAAAAGTGTCTGGAAGTTCAGTAAGGAGAGAAAGCAAGTCTGGTTCTAGAGATCATATAACATGTGGCCTTGAAATAGTAGTTAAAGAATAGGTAAGATTTCTGTAGATTTATTTTTGAGGGATAATTCAGTCATGATTAACAAAAATAGTCATGGAAAACACTGAATATCCTGGGAAAACGGACCAATTTGATTGAAGATATGCAGTTTGGTTTAAAGACAAGTAGTAAGAATCAAAGAAAAAGCAAAAGTAACTTTGATAGTAATGCTAAAGAAAAAAACATATATATATATATATATATATATATGCAGTTACTTTTAGAGTAAGTAACAATTTTAATGTTTAAAATTTAAAGCTCATCTGATTATATTCTGTTCTGACATTAAGGTAAACAAGTTTTATGTGTAAATATACACAAATACATACCAATAAAAACATTTTAACAAGAGATTATATTGTTTACCCTATTTTTAAAATCTTTTACTGTAATATAATTGTAGATATTTTCCATAACACTAATGATTTTATACTGATGATTTAAAATAAAAATGACTGTACATATATATGCAAATACAGATCTAGATTTATATTTAGGTTGTTTTGTGTCATTATTATATTATTTAAGGAATTTTTATTATTTTAATTGTATTTTATTTTTATTATTTATTTATTTACTTACTTATTTTTAGTATATTTTTGAGAGAGAAAGAGAGCACAAGTGGTGAAGGGGCAGAGAGA
>NC_043706.1:81054361-81180997 GCF_006229205.1 Suricata suricatta
AACCAAGCAAATGTTGAATCAAGAAAAAACAACTAAAAAATAGTGGAAAAGGTTTGTGATGTTTTTATTTGCTTTTGCCTCACCCCCACCCCAGTGCTGCCGATTTTCTTAAGTGGGCGGCAACCCACCCCCTTCCTTGTGGAACCCTGGTCCCTGGCTCTGGAGGATGCAGAGCAAACCTTGACAAATGATTGGGTATGCCTCTTCTAAACTATTTGGAGCCTACCTGAATTGATGCCAGATGCTTATCTTTGTTTTGTCTAACTAGGAATGTACTCAAAGTAAGTAGATCTGCATTCCTCAAGAACATTTTAAAGTAAATGAGCAGCCTACAGTAGCCTGAGTCAACAGATTACATCCTTGAGGCAGCCTCAAGACCACTAAAAGCCTAGAAAGAAAAGCTGGGGAAAGTTTCTTTGGGAAATTAGAGCATTAAAAAGTGCCATGTGTAGGGCCATCTGAGTGGCTCAGTAGGTTAAGCAACCAGTTCTTGGTTTTGGTTCAGGTGATGATCTCAATGTTCATGAGGTTGGGCTTTGCTGAACAGTACAGAGCCTGCTTCGGATTTTCTCTGTCCTTCTCTCTCTGCCCCTACTCTGCTCTCTCTCAAAAATAAATAAATAGAAACTTAAAAAGTGTCATGTATACATGCATGCACAAAACTCAGGACATGTACTTAAAAAGACTAGAGAAGATCCTAAACATTCGCCTGTGGGTTACCTGCAGGCTCTGTGCAGGCAAGAAGTAAAGGCAATGGCAGAAGCATGAATGGCCTGGCAGAGTGATGAAAAGGAACCTTGGCACAAATCCAGTGTGCAAAGAAGTGGGGAGAGGGTGGCCTTTTTTTCCCCTCCCCCACTTCATTCTCTTTCTAAATATTTGGAAATTTAATAGGAATAGGTATAATATCTCACTTTCCAAACTAACTTCATTTTGTTTCTAGTATAGTTGATATCTTTTGTGAATTTTCACAGATATATATATTTTTTTACCATTCGAACTACTATTTTAATGTCCTATTGCACAAAGAGCAATGATTCAATACTGTTTGAGGATATGGGTAAATATGACTGGATTTGATTTAAAAATAACTAAACTGTCTTGAATAAGTCTTAGTTTTGAGAAATACAGAGTAAAACAACTGTATAAGTTGAATCAAATTTGGAACTAATCATGTGAAAGAATTTCTTAAAAAGAATAAATGGTATCATGCAAGGAAAAAACACGAAAACAATCAATTCCATATGTTTAAGAAATGTCTGTAACACCTATCTTTTTGGCTTTCAGGGAAATTTTATGTCCATGGGAGAACGTCAGGGACATCTGTTCCAGGCAGATGTTAATGGTCTCAACTTAGCAGTTTGGTAATGAAAGGGGAAAAACTGTACGTGAAGGAAAAGTGTTCAGGCTTATGAGGTCAAAAGGGTTGTTAGAAATAGTGCAGTCTAAAGGAAGAATGTGAATGATTGCAAACCTCCTTAACTGCATCCCTGTCGCTACCATATTAACACATTTCTAAAACAGGTCCCATCCATTTAAATAGAAGATGTTAACATTATACAGAATATTCAGTAAAAAATGAAATGCAAGACAGAACACTGACTTAATAAGAAATTAGGTCAAACTAAGAAAATGGATGATTAAAATTTTCTTTTAATCGTCTCTAGATGTGATTAAACTTGCTGAATCTAAATTATTGCATATAATTTGACAGCCTTCTGAGTTAGATGCAAATGCATAAGATCCAATTGGAAGCAACAGGAAAGATGAGGCATGTTGTTTAGTATATTGAATTTCCATAGCAGGTGTATGCAATGAGGACAATGGCAAAATCAGACATGATTGGCCTACTAAGAGAAAGATCCCGGTGCTGTCATTCACTCTCTAGCAATGATAGGGAATGTAAGACTCATTGCAGCTAAGGAAATGATTCCTCTGTCCACTGGGTCTGAAATAATTACAGGATGAACTAGTCACATTTTCTGACTTATTCAAATTCACTATATTTCATTTCAGTTTTGAATTACTGATTGCATGTTAATTCTAAATTGTTTTGAAGCATGCTTTCTCTGGTACTATAACAGAGAATTCTTCATTAAATAACCATATGAAATGCCATTAAAAGGCCAATAATAAACAAACTATAGACAAGTCTGAACAATTTGTTCACGACTTGGCTATAATAATCCTGTCGTTAGGTCATTTGCAAATACACAGGCACATAAAGAGCTTCTACTTTATACTATTCCTTTGTCCTCTACTCACCTTCCTTCCATTCAACTACATGTGATCTTGTAGCTACTGGGACAGATTTTATAGTAAACCTGTGAATTTAAAATTAGGGGGCAGAAAAAATCCTAAAACCATTGAGAATGGAAGCAGATCCTCAGGTAGACTTCTTCTGCGGTGCTAGACTCTCTACAGATGGCCTCACTCTCCAAAATGTGATATTCTCTCATTTTCTGGAAAGTTGCTTTTTGTTCTGTAGTCCTCCTTTTACTTGACACAGGCAAGTTTGAATTAGAAAGTCACTTTTGAATAAGTGAGTCAACCCCCTAAAACCTCGAGTCAAGGAACCATAATTGCATGTTTGCACACATTAGTTTGATAAAATTCCTAAATTCCTAATGCCTCAATAGCTTAGTTGAAATTACAGTTGACTGAAAATTTAATATAAAGCAATTAAACAAGTAAGAAAAAAGAACAGAAATTAATTTAGCAAATGTGAACAGTCAAATTTTGGAACATATGAGTACTTTTTAAACTTAATAGTGATTTTAGAAACAATAAATTTAAAAATTGATTGTGTGGATTAAATGTAAAGTTATCTATATGCCAGCATACAATTAAATGCAAATCACAAACTAGAAAATAGTAAAACAAATATGACAAGTGTTATATCCTTACATTTATAGACATCATTTAAATTATTTCAAAATGGTTAATAAATGGGTGGATAAAACTATAATGAAAATTAAGCAGAATACCCAATGAATATATAGAAACTACCACAGTTTTAGAAGTGATTGCTTAAACATGGATTAAAATATTATGAGATGATTATTTCCCCAAATGAGTAATTACAAAAATGAGAATATGCAAGGCTGTGAGATTTGTAGATAAGACACTTCATGGTTGAATTGAGAGAATACTGAGTTGTAAATACTGTGAAAAGAAGTGAAATAATATACTTTAAACTATTTTAATTTCTTTGTCTGTTTACCCAATAGTTCTGCTTCTTGGTGTCTATATTAGTAACATAACCAAAATGTTTAAAAAAATATGCCCATTGTAATAAATAGTAAAAAAGTGGATGTAAGCTGAATATGTAGCAATAAGGAAATATTTGATTTATAGAACATCCATAAATGAATTATAATATAATCATTAAAATTTTGTTCAGCAAAAATTTCTAGGAAAAAGAAATGTTTAGGCTATAGTGTTAATGGAAAATAAAAGGTATTAAAATATATGGGGTAAATGTATAGAAAAATAATGGAATAAAATCTGAAATATTAACAGGAATCTCCATGTTGTAGAATTAATGTATTTTAAAAAATTCTCCTTCATACTTCTCAGTATTATCATGATAAGCATGAGTTATTTTATATATTTATATAAACAGAGATGTAAAAGAGACTGTTTAATTTTGGTTAAAACAGTCTCAGTTCAGAGGCACCTGGGTGGCTCTGTCAGTTAGGCATCTGAATCTAGATTTTGGCTCAGGTCATGAGATCTGATGGTTTATGAGATCAAGCCCTGTGTGTGGCTCTGCATTGACAGTATGGAGCAACAGACTTAAAAAAACAAAAACAAAACCAAACAAACAAAAAAAACAGTCTCAGTGCCTGCACTTATTCATGTGTTCAACTAAAAAATAACAAACAACAAAGGGAAGTGGTACATGAAATGGCACATTACATGTGGATATTCCTAGTATTTCTGTAGAGTTGAGTAGACTATACAGGAGAAAAATTAGGCCTTATATTCAAAATTTTGTGAAGGTCTAAGAAGCTACTGACTGAAATTAAATTGAAAAATAAATCCATCTTTGTACATTAGAGAGACAACTCTGAAAGGAATATAGAGGGTGATAGAATGAAAGGAGGCTGGAGGCAGAGTTGGAGTCGGTGAGTATCACAGTAGTCCTATGGAATGTTATGGACACCTGAACTAGAGCGCTGGCAGTTCAATGTGAAGAAGAGAAGTGGAAATGTAAGGCATCCTCAGGATGGAGAACCAACAGGACCTGATTAACAATTGCATATGGTGGTGAAGGAAGGGAGGCATCAAGATGTCCATTTCTTGTCTCAGGCAACTCAGTGGGCAGTGACATCATGCACTGAGATACACAAAAGCCATAGATTTTGGCTTTAAAAAATACTAGGATTATTAAAGAGGTACCACCTTATGCTTTTATTTTGTATCGTATATATAATCAGTTCCACAGATACTCTGCACAGGACCCAGAACAAGCACCAACTTCAAGATTTTGCCTGGAGCCAGCCTGGGGTACAAATAACTTGTGTAATTTCCATAATGGGATTTTAAAGGATAAAAACTCTCTGGATTTTTTTTTCTTTCAGAAGTGTGCCAATATCTTATGTAATACCAATATACAAGTGTTAACAGGATATATTAGGAGAATAGCCCAAGGCTGTTTTATACATGTGGTATCAGGGGTGATTACAGTATCATTTTCACACATAACTTAGACAGCTCCTCTGTGTAGGGATACATAGCTGTCATGTAGCAAGTCATAGCTGACCTATTCGAACAAATTAGTGAGCAAACATCCTGTGACTATTTCTAACAGAGAGAATACTCACAGCAGTCTGTTTTCTTACTCACAAAGTAAGAGTTTTTAAGGCAATTCTGCTTATTAAAACAATACAATAACAACAAAACAAAATAATTCACTATTGTTTACAAAAGCAAACAGAAAGACCTGAAGTCATGTTTCTTAAATAGAATTGTCTTGACAAAATTTACAAATTATATTTATAGAAATAATGTTAAAAAAGAAGAAATGGTCATTCACGAATACATGGGTTTTCACAGATAATCTATGCCTAAAATTTTTGATACATAATGGCTTTAACCCAAATTTGATATATAATTGTAGACAAGTATGAAAAAAACATGAAAAAGTCAACTTGTAGGTCTCTGCTAAATGATCAATTTATTTCTTGCCTCTAATGGCACATTTCATTAATTCAATTATTACATTTGAATTTACATGGTTTGAATAGAATCCTACTCGTTATGTTTCTGTTTGATTTCGGGCATGATTGCGTAATTAATAATAATGATTGCTTCCTTCATGCATGAAATAACATTTGATTTTAACAAATAATGCTAACAGTTTAAATTTTAGATATGGTGATACAGGAACATTCTTCAAACTATAGAAATAATATGATTCAGTCATGTCCCATAGGTGAGCTAAAAGGAAGAAAAAAAGTCATGCTCACTTATAGTACAGAATGCAAACAAGTTTCAATACGAAGTTATCTGATTTAAAATTCCATTTTACTTTGAAAATTTTCAATCAGCAGTTACATATGCTTATGTATTATTGCTCTAAATACTAAATGATACAGGCATCAGCTTGCAATAAATGTATCCTTAGTTCTTACAGTGAAACAGAGGAAAGCAAACAAAACAAAAATTCACTTAAAAAAATAAGTAGATACTGAACTTGTAGAATTAATAAATACATTTTATCCAGATTCAGGGTTCCATTTACATTTTGTAAAAAAATATTTTACCAGCTGATATTCCTAACAGAAGTTTAAAACTTTTGGGTCAATCCTTGCTCATGTAGCTGCATAGTACAAACAGTAGGAGACATGCCATTCTAACTAGAAATATACTACTAGAGTATACTTTTGAAGTTTCTGAAACTAAATATATTTAAAAGGTTTTCTCTATGTCCTTTGATATTCAACCTTGATCAATTTTCATTTGAAGAGGTAATTGTAAAATCCCCAGAGTCCCCAAAACAACATAATTAGACATTCAAGCACAAATTCAAACAAAATGAATTCCCATTTACCAAAGCAAATGATGTGAACATCTTGCCTTTGTCTAAATACATTGATCATTTTAATTACAAATCATGGGAAAAGTAAAGGGAATCACAATATTCAATATATATATGTGTATGTATGTGTGTATATGTATTTTTAGGCCTTCAAATGATGTAGGCAACAAGCAACAATATTACAATAAAATATGACTTTAAAATGCTGAGTATACATTGGTAATGCAATACTTTTTATTTTATATATGTTTAAAAATTGTTTTCTGTGTAGAGGTACCTGGGTGGCTCAGTCGATTAAGGGTCTGATTTCAGCTCCAGTCATGATCCTGCAGTTCCTGAGTTCAAGCCTGGCATAGCAGTCTGTGCTGACAGCCTAGAGCCTGGAGCCTGCTTCAGATTCTGTGTCTCCTTCTCTTTCTCTGCCCCTCCCCAACTCATGCTCTGATTCTCTCTCTCTCTAAAATAAATGAACATTAAAAATTGTTTTCTGTGTGTAGGAGGGAAGTTTATTGAAGGGAAAGAACTGTTATATTCTTATTATTATGAGAGTGGGATCTAAATTAGTTGACTACAGAATTGCCATGTGGAGGTCAAAAAGTCTCTGTAAATTTGGACAGAATTTGTACTTGGAAACAAATCCTTTGTTCTAGTTCTGGGAGGACAGGTGTGTATATGTGTGTGGGGGTGAGGAGGTGTAAAATGTAATGCAACTGCACAACTCTCAGACACTTTACCAGTGAGTCAATACAATGCAAGTACTTTAACCTAAAAATTAAATCTTTATTTGCATTGGGAATATAGTTTGATCTTTTAAAAGATTAATACAAGTAATTTTTTAGTAATTTTCTGGCTATAATGATGGAATTTGAATAAGAATAAAATGGGCCTGAAAATTGCCCTTGTGTACCAGACACTATAGAGAACTGAACCTAAGCTTCCCTTCCCTTCCCTTCCCTCCAACTCCCTTCCCCTCCCTTCCCTTCCCTTCCCCTGCCTTCCCTTTTGTCTTTTCTTTCTTTTCTTTCTTTTTTCTTTTCTTTTCTTTTCCCTTTTCTGTTCTTTTTTTTTTTTTTTCCATTTGAGAGAGGGGAGGGGGGAGAGGCAGAGGGTGAGAGAGAGAATCTCAAGCAGGTTCCATGTTCAGCAGATCCTGACATGGGGCTCAATCCCATGACCTTGGGATCATGACCTGAACCTAAATCAAGAGTCAGGTGGTTGAACACCTGGTGTCCCAAGATCTTTGACAATTGTGACAGGCCAATGAGTCAGAGAGACATGGCAAATGCAGGTCTTAGTGGTGAACTTTCAGAACTGTATTTTATTGTATTTTTTCCCTATTGTTTCACTACACTATCAAGATTTCGTTTTTATTAATATTTCAGGAAAGGTTTCTTAGTTTTACTTTGTTCTGTTTAGAGGAAAGTAAACTTGTGAGGCCATCAGTAGTCAGGAAAGCAGACATACAATTGTAACAGGTGACCCAAAATGATGGCGGGGCAGCAATCCACAAGAGACAATAGCAATCCATTTGAGTTAACAATAATTCTCAGGGATTTTCAGCAATAGTAAATGAGCTATATTGAAAGGAAGAAGAAAGGAGAAAACAAGGAAGGAGGAAAGCATGGGATTCTTGCAGCAAGGTAGGAAGGAGGCTTTGTGTAAGGACCTATGTCTGGTAGGACTTCAAAGTAGAGATGATATTCTTAAGTCTGGGGAACCTGATGTTTTCTAATAAAGCTTGAAGTTACATGTGTTTTAAAAGAAAGAAGTTACATGTGTATTGCAACATTTGCTTTTTGCTACAGCAGAGGAAACCCCCCTTCATGCCAATAAAAAAAAAGAAAGAAAGAAAAAAGAAAAAAAGGAAAAGAAAACAATGCAACTATGCTGACAAAATCACATTCAATATCTAATTTTTAATTCAATTAATCTTATTCAAATTGGGTTAAATATTGTGCAGAAGCACTGCCTACAACAATGAGGACTGATGTTCAGAATGATGATATAACAAGGGTGCCTAAGTGGGACAGGAGGACAGAACAGAGCAGTGGGTACATGAAAGCAGACTGACAAAAATATCTTTGCATATTTCTCAAACAACACCCAGTCCTTAACCATGCTGCTGAGAGATGCATTTCTTGTGGCTGATGAACTGCTCTATGGGTATGTCGACAGCATTCACATATGTCCGGATTTTCTCTTCTTCACACTGACACATCAATGCCCAGCCTCCTGTTGGATGATTTGAAGTAATGATCTATCTACATTCGTGATTTGTGAAATTTGCTGTATTTTTATAATGATCTTCACATTTCAAAATAAAAAATTTCAGCATATTAGTGATGATTTAAAGTGAAACTTTTTAGAGTCAATGACATATTTCATATAAAAGCTGATGATTTCTTTTCCTATAGATGAAGTGAGAAGAATCTATAGACCTCACTTCTCTTAATCCCTTAACTACTCTGCTGTTCATTTGACATAAACCCTGACCATAATATTCCAGAAAAGACTGATTTGGAGATATATTTTCTATAAAAGGGGAAATGTTACACTTACCTTAAGATTATTACAAATCTGAAAACTTAGTCAGAAGCCAGATGCCCAAGTCACCACAATTAAGATGCCATTGTCCTGTCTTAGCAGGCCACAGCCATCTTGCACCCATTCATCATATGCTTTGGAGAAATATTGTTCACACGTCTAAAATGCACAAAGGGAAGTCTTTATAATTATCCTGTCCACGATGAATAGATGGGTGTGGGGGGTTGAGGCATTTATTCTTTGTCTCTCTCTTTTGTTAAATAAACCCAATGTACATATTCTCAACTATAAGCAGAAGATGTACTCTATTTTCTGTTATACTTTAAATAATTGCTATTTTAGTAACTGTACTTATATTTATTTAGAATAACAGATGAGACATGTAGTATTTATTTACTACATTTTAGGGATTTTCAATTCACTCTATGCTGACAGAGAATTTTTAAGTATTGAATAATTTATCTTTTAAAAAAATTTCCTCTTAGGAGGCACCTGGGTGGTTCAATCAGTTAAGTGTCCAACTTCAGCGCTGGTCATGAATTCACTGATCCTGGGTTCAAGCCCTTCATTGGGCTCTGTGCTGATGGCTCTAAGCCTGGAGACTGCTTTGAATTCTGTCTCCTTCTCTCTCTGTTCCTCCTTGCTCACACTCTGTCTCTCTCTCCCAAAAATGAACATTAAAAAATTCCCCTCTTAGTATCAACCTAGAAATCCTCTGCATGCTGTTGGGGAAAATATATATGAATATGATATATGATATATATATATATATATATAATATCAAAATGAATAGTGTCTACTTCTACTGTAAGTCTCTCTCCTAACATTTAATAATCACAAATCACATATCTCTTATTATTTTTATAATGGTTTTATTTCAGGGTATGTTGCTATGTAAAATTGAGGACACATTGTTTGTAGAAACTGCATTCATTAATTCGTAGTTGTAAATAATTTCATTAATTAAAGGAAGATGTAGCTAAGTTAGGTATGAGAGATTAAATTTTCTACAAATTTGTGTTCAATGACTTTAAACACCTTACTGTCCTATTTATAATGTATTAACTGGTATATGAAGATATTTATTCCATTTTTAATTTAGGAACAAATCTAAAAACCTAATTCTTTTCAAAAGTTATTTTCAAAAGCAAATCATATGTGATTCTAATATAATTAACTTAAATTACTAATTTAAAAATACAGTACAATATCTCATTCTTTCATACATCTACAACAATTTTAGTGATCCATTTAGAAAAAATGTTTATTTTATGCACACTAAACTTCCCTTGCTATTCAAAATTCTAGTCAATTTTCTTTCATGTTTTCCTCTAAGAAAAAGATTTTGATTAGTCACCAATTTAATAAAATAATTTTAGAACTGCTTGTAGAATATAATTAAGCTTTTCCCTTTTCACATTAAGTAATACAATCAGCACTGTGAGTTCAAACCCTGAGCCGCAAGCATAAGCTTTAGAAAGAACTTCTTTTCCTTTATTAACTAAAAAATAATTAGAGGTTGAGAAAAATGGCATTGGGGGTTATGAGGGCGAATGGTGAAAAGAGTTTTTTCTTTTCATTTCATTATTATAAGAATGATCTTTGAACTGAGGAAACTATTAAGGATCAATATATCATTAAATCATAAAATATTACTAAAATCTCACAAAACATTTATTTTAGCTAACAAGTTCTGCTCTGCTCTTTCAGCACACCCTTTTGGCTCCTTGGGACTGTGGGAGCCATACCCATCATCACTTGGGATGACATGAGTGAGCTTCTATTCTGGATCAAATCTGCAAAAACGGTAGGACTGACACATCAATATACTCTAGGTTGTATTGCAAACACCATCCTCAACTCTGTGGTCTTTCTCTTGATTTTGAAAAATGTGAAGAATGGACAGAAAGGAAAAACAAAAATCATTTGCTGCCTTGTTCTACCAATCCTAAGAAGCCTTTCTTTCTTTCTTTCTTTCTTTCTTTCTTCCTTCCTTCCTTCCTTCCTTTCTTTCTTTCTTTCTTTCTTTCTTTCTTTCTTTCTTTCTTTCTTTTTCTTTTTTATTTATTTTTGTGAAATGGAGAGAGAGACAGAACATGAGCAGGGGAGGGTCAGAGAGAGAGGGAGACACAGAATCTGAAGCAGGCTCCAGGCTCTGAGCCGTCAGCATAGAGACCCATGTGGGCTCAAACCCATAGACCGTGAGATCATGACCTGAGTTGAAGTCTGATACTTAACCAGTTGAGCCACCCAGGCACCCCTAGAGAAACCTTTCTTAATTTAGACTATCCCCTTCTTTTACTATTTGGTCATTTCATTTAAAAACAAAAACAAACAAAAAGACCTACTTACTTAGATAATTAGTCTTTGGCAACAATACAGTACTTTCTCCCAAATGATTCATATACTTTAAGGCCACATTCAGTTTTATAATACCACAATTTATTATGTCATATTTATCACTCAAACATTCCAACATCAAAGTGTTTAATGATTTTTTTTAGTGCTTCATCCTATTGTCATATACAACAAGTATAAAATCAATGGAACAAATGTCTATCACTTTTTCTTTGTTGATTACTTCTGTACACTAATATTCTTGATGATTCTGGACAGTAGTTTTAAATTTCAGTGATCATATTCTATCATAATAGCTTATGACTTACTCATTATTCAATTTTTGCTTTAAAAATTTTTTTGTCTCACAGTCATAACTATTGATAATTATCATCACCATCATCATCTTCATCATTATCACCATCACCACCATCACCACCACCACCTCTGTGTCCTTGGTTAATAATTCCCCAGTCACTGGTTCTTCCCCAATGTCTCACATATTATTCTTCTGGTCTGTTATAGAATCCAATCTAGTACAAATGAAAGAAGGGTCAATGATCACAAAGTGAGAGCCTTACTTAGGGGCATTTTTAAATTCATTTCTTACATTAACTAGTTATTATTGAGTTATTACCATGCAGATCCATTTTTTTTGGCAAACACAGAGGTGTATTTTTACCTTGGTCCCTTAATACTTATGCTTTAGTATAATTAAAAAACACATAATGAAGATAAGAGGTATAACAGAAATGAAATGGCAAAGCAGAAGGAACAACTAAATTTTTCCTCTGTGAGTCAGAGTGGCATTTAAGTTGAATTTGGAAAGGAAAAAAATGTTTCTCTAAGGCAGAGAGAGTTTTTGGGAGGAGGTGAAAGTGAAAGTAATTGCTTAGGAGTACACACACATTAGTGTATGGATTTTATAATGATCTTGTTATTGCTTAGAGGCCAGTGATTCTTCTTTCCTTGTGAAATATGTTCTAGAATGTGGAAATTGCCAAATGAATGTACTTTAAATGAAGATGAGAGGCAGAATTGAGATGTACTTTATATTGTTGACTACTGGACTGAAGAGACTAAATAAAGAAATAATTTTCAGTACCAGAAGAATATAATAAGAAGCTAGTTTACTCTCACATGGATTGTAGCTGAGACTCAGATAATAATTTGTACACACAAAAAGCACTAGTCTTTTCTGTGTACAAAGAAGATACCTTTAAATATGCTTTTAATATCTAACTGGAGTCAGGGTGGCTCAGTCAGTTAAGCATCTGATTTCAGCTGAGGTCATGATCTCACAGTTTGTGGGTTTGTGCCCCACGTCAGGCTCTGTGCTGACAGCTTAGAGCCTGGAGCCTGCTTCTGATTCTGTGTCTCCCTCTCTCTCTGCCCCTTCCCCACTTGTGCCTGTCTCTCTCTCTCAAAAATAAGTAAATGTAAAAAAAATCTGACTGGTCTGCCATACTATATTTATATTTAAATAATGTTACTAAAAAGCTATATATACAGGACAATAAATTTTAGTCACTTATAATAAATATTAATGTACAAATATACTCATATAAGAAAATATTTCTCCCCAATGGATTTTATGCTTATATTTGCAAATTGAATACTTTTTATGCTACTGATGAAAGACTTCCTAAATTTCAGTGTTAATCACCTCTCCCAGTTTCTGCCCATTCTGCTTGTATAGATAAGAAAAAAAGTATGGGCACTGGGATTTATCAACTTTGTTTTTCAAGGTATCTTTGTTCTCTGCATTGTTGAATCTCTTTTACAGGTTACCCTCTCCTACATTTCACTATTTTTCAGTATATTGTGAGCAGGACTTATCCACTGCTTGCGACTAAAAGAAACACATAACTAGGTTCAAAAATTCTCACTAATAACCATTCTCTGCTTCAGTTATTCTCAATATTAAAGTGATAGCAATGTATATCTTCCCCCCTCACATAAGTTCCTCATCTCTGAGCCTTAAACAATTTAAGTATGTGCCAAAAATTTGAATTAAAAAAATAACGTTTTATTTATTTTTGAGAGAGAGAGAGACAGCATGAGCAGGGGAGGGTCAGAGAGAGAGGGAGACACAGAATCTGAAGCAGGCTCTAGGCTCTGAGCTAGCTGTCAGCACAAAGCCCAACGCAAGTCTCGAACCCACTTACTGTGAGATCATGACCTGAGCCTAAGCCTGATGCTCAACCGACTGAGCCACTGAGGCGCCTCCAATCAATCATTTGAATTTCAAAAGAATAAGAGATGGCATTGGATACGATGCAGTGGGCAACACTGCCACAAAATAAAGCATTTGAATTTAAAAATAAAGCCCATCTGGCAACTGCCAGTACAAACAGAAAGGAATCACAATAAGAAGAACAGGACAAACTCCTCAAAAGAAGGGATAAAATAGGGTGATTAAATTTGGGGGCTTGTGCTTTCATTCTCATTCTATTTCTCTTTGGAGTGGGGGTAGCTCTAGGCAAAGATTCAAATGTTGGCTTGAGCAATATTTTTTCATGTGGACTGTCTCCAGGGACTCTCTGACTGAGATCCAAATTCAAGCCCATTGTAATCTCCTTGCACAGTGTGACATATGGAGCAGCAGATTTGTGCAGGATGGTGTTGTGCAGATGTACGATGGTGATGATGCTACACCATGAAGCTGAACATAGCATCTAGAGGTGTTCAAACTATCAGTTTCATTCTCTGGTTTGAAAAAAGTAGAAAGAAATTCATTTTGAGAATATGATTGTGCCTGGAGGAAAATAACAGAACATAATATTGAAACACTTAATGGTCAAATGGAAACTGAAACCAAGTTAGGCTAAAGGGAACCGGATTGATAACAAAAAATCAGACTTGGTATACATGTCAGAAATGAGACCTAGCATTTGAAAACATGATACTTTGTAATATTTGATCTCATTGGTAACTTATTCAGACTGAGTACCTAAGTGAAGTAAAAATATTAATGAATTAGAATTTAGTAAGAGAGAAATAAAAATAAAAACTTAATTTGAAAGGAGAACTATTTTTTTAATTACTTTCTCAAAAGTTTTAATGAGAAGATATTCTTTAAATACTGGAAACATGAGAGCAATTTATATAATTTATAAACTTATGTAATTTTTACACAACTGTCTAAATCTATACTATTAAAAATAAAGAGAAGACTATGTGTAAAAATACAGGTAAAAAATAGGACTTTAGGTCAATACCATAGATAGGAAGACTGCATTTGATTATTTTACGAAATTCTTAAGGGAAGGTATGAAATTTGCCTTTTGAAACAATTTTTACAATAATTGTCTAGTTCCTCAAGTTGCTTAACCAAAAGTCAAGTTATAGCAGAAATAGTATTTAGACTACTCACAAAGCAAAAAACTGACAAACTTTTCTTTCCATCTAATATTCATTTATTAAGTAATATTCAGTAAAAACATGAGCAAATTATCAACATAATAATAATAACTATTTTAATACCTTAAATGTCAATGGCAAGGTTAAATAAATAGGAATCCATTTTTTTCTTTTGTTCTATAATTAAACATTTGAAATGTTATCGTTTTCCTCTGGAGAATGTCAAATTAAAAGCGATACATTCAAATAGTAATTTTTAATTATTTTCAGGATACTTTTATATAATAAGTCTCATATAGAATTTGTGCCCAATGTTAGTGTTAGCTATTTTCATTTAATTAAACATATTAAGCACATATTATTTGTAACTGAATTGCATAGAGTCTAAGATGTTAAATTCTTGGATACAAATAAGTCATATGGTAAATAAGAAGAAAGTCTATTAAGAAAACTATTAAGGGGCGCTTGGGTGACTCAGTCGGTTAAGTGTCCGACTTCGGCTCAGGTCATGATCTCACAGTTTGTGGGTCCGAGTCCCGCATCAGGCTCAGTGCTGACAGCTAGCTCAGAGCCTGGAGCCTGCCTCAGATTCTGTCTCCTTCTCTCTCTGACGCTCCTCTGCTCGTGCTGTCTCTCTCTGTCTCTCAAAAATAAATAAAAAACATTAAAAAAATTTTAAACAAAATAAAAATATTAAAACAATAAAGAATAATTGTGTACTTTTTAAAATTAAAATTAGGAAAAATATATGCCAAGAAGTCTTATAACTGTATGTTTATTTATTTATTTATTTAAAAACTTATTGATTTATTTTGAGAGAGAAGGAGAGATAGAAAGCGAGAGAGTGCAAGCATGGGTGGGGAAAGGGCAGAGGGATAGGGGCAGAGAGAAGCCCAAGCAGCCTCCAGGCTGTCAGTGCAGAGACTGATGGCAGGGCTCAAACATAGGAACCGTGAGATCATAACCTGAAATCATGAGCTGAAATCAAGACTCAGATGCTTGGGGCGCCTGGGTAGCTCAGTCAGTTAAGCATCCGACTTCGGCTCAAGTCATGATCTCACAGTTCGTGGGTTCGAGCCCTGCGTCGGCTTTGTGCTGACAGCTAGCTCAGAGCCTGGAGCCTGCTTCGGATTCTGTGTCTCCCTCTCTCTCTGACTCTCCTCTGTTTGTGCTGTCTCTCTCTGTCTATCAAAAATAAATAAACAAAAAACAAACAAAAAAGTTTAAAAAAAAACTCAGATGCTCAACCAACTGAGCTACCCAGGCACCCCTTGTAACTGTATTTTTAAAATTATAAAACAAATATAAACAAAAATACATATTGTCTGGATATCATTGTGGTCCTTTATCATTATAAAATTGTTTAAATCATGAGGCACTAAAATGTAAGTACAAAAAAACCTTAGAATTATATATACTTCTTGGTATGTAACTTATTAAGGTAACTATTTCAATTAGTTTACTTGTTTTTTTTTTTTGCAAAACTATCCAAGCTGTTTTCTGAATGGATCTTTTTTATTACAACTGTGTCATACATAAACAGGTTGTGATTTTAAATTTGCCTCTTAACGACTATCACGAGTATCGAAAGTCAATAGCACTTGTCACTTATACTTGGCAACTATTTATTCAGTGCAATTGTGTACTAGTCTCATTTTCAGCATATATAAATAAAGACAGAAATAAGGCAAAACTTTGTCCTCATAAATCTTACATTATAATGAGGGAAGGAAAACAAACAAATGTTTAATATAATGCCAAGTATTGCTCAGTACATGAAACCAATAAAAGAGTGTGACGGTAAGAGGCAGAGAAGGGATGGACAATTTTAGATAAAGGATTCTTGGAAAGGCTTGCCAGGCAGGTGACATTTGAGCAGTTACGGGGATGAAATATGACTGGAGTGCAATAAATAAGGGAATGGGAAAAGATAAGAGAGGCCACCAAGGGTCAGGAGTCAGATTATGTTTAGAGTTTGAGTTTTTTTATGACTCTGATGGAAGACATTGGCTACTTTTGAACAAGAGCAGCAAGATCTGCTTTATATTCTTAAATGTCTGTATTTCAACCTTTTCTGGTTTGTTCAGCAAGAACTGTTAATGACTTGGAATAGAAGGGCAGCAGTGGAAGTAGTGAAAGCATAGCCAAGAGAATATACTGGAATAAGGCGAAGGTGGAATTGAGATGATTCCCATTTTTATAAATTGTGCAAATTGATGAGCATTGATGGCATTCACCAATAAGGAAGTTCTGGAAGATTAGCTGGTGGCAAAAATAAAGAAGGTGTTGCTAAACAGGGTATGCTGTGTCTGTCATGATTATTGAACTACTAAAATTAGAGATGCAGAGGTAGAGTTGGCAGGGTTAGAAATATAGATCTGGGAACTCTCACAATCTCATCTCCTATGCTTACCCCCTAACTTCAGCTGCAGCTACTATGGTTATTCCCTGTGAGTTCAGCGTTAACATAACTAGGTTCTCATAAATTTTGTCCAGGAGCATCTCCCGTGCCATAGGAACTGATTTAGCCCAGATAGGAAGAATAGGAAGGCTAGCATCATTCTAAGTATGTTTTACTGGAGGTCCAGAGCAACTGAGCTTTGCTGCCTTGTGATGATTAGTGTGTCAATTTAGCAAGGCCACAGTACTCTGGTATTTGGTCAAACACTAGTTTAAATGTCACTCTGAAGGTATTTGTTAGGTAAGAGTAGCATTTAAATCAACAGACTTTGAGAAAAGCATACAATATTCCATAATGTAGTGGATCTTACCCATTAGCTGAAGTTATTAAAAGGAAAAAAAAAAGAATTCCCAGAGGAAGAGGAACTTCTGCCTCCAGATTGCCTTGGGGGTCAAGGTGCAGTATCAATTCTTCTATTGGTCTCCAGCTGCCAGGCTACCCTGCAGAATTTGGATTTTCCAATTTCTATAATAGCATGACCCAATTCTCAATCTCTTCCTCACTCTCTTTCCTTAATGTTTCTCTTCTCCAAAGAAAGACTCATCTGAATGCATGACTCATACAGATTTTGGGGCCAAGAGTGATTCTAGAGGGCTAGATTTTTAAGGATAAGTTTTCTGAATTGGTTCTGAGTTTCCTACAGTTAGTTTAATCTGATTATATGTAAAAGCAGTATGATTTTTATTTCCTGTAGTGAAAAGAACACTAATAATCCAAGGAATAAGGTGTCAATAGAGGTATGCAGAATAGCACCATTATATATATATATATATATATATATATATATATATATATACATATACATATATATGTTTTCACTATTAGATATTCTTAATCAAGAGTATAAAAGCCTGGGTAGCTCAGTCAGTTAAGGATGTAATTTCGTCTCAGGTCATGATCTCACTGTTTGTGGATCAAACCCCATGTCAGGCTATGTGCTGACAGCAAGGAGTCTTCTTAGGATTCTCTCTCTCCCTATCACTCTGCCCCTCCCTCCTCAAAATAAATAAATAAACTTTAAAAAAAGTATAAAAGGCAAGGCTCTAGGTGACCATGTATATGATACCTTCAAACATCACCACCAAATTAATTAGGGTTATAGTTTTGCATGTGAAATAGGAATAGTGATTTCTAGCTCAATCATTGTGAAAATTAAAGAATAAATGAGAGATCTGACACACAATATACATGCACTAAATTCTTGTTATCACGGTCAAGGTTATCATTATGGCTTTTGTATATTAATTAAATCTTTCATTTATAGCTACCAAGGAACCAACATTCATTAACCATCTATTTATTCCAAGCACTTTTCTGGTCATTTGAGTTCAATAGTGAGAGGCATTGGCAATACTTCTGTTCTCCTAGAGCTTAAATTCTTCATTGGAAGGAAAACTAATATTGAAAGAAACTTGAAAACACTATACATATTTTAAAAGAAAATCAAGATCAAAGACCTTTCTGGTGAGAAAAAATAATAGTTTTGATTGGGTTGGAGTGGAGGACTGTATCTGGAAGTGGTGGATAGGAAACAGTGGGGTTGTGGATGAACATTCACCAAAGCCAAAGGAGCTAAATCATTAGAGTTTAAAAGAATAACTTAGAGTTCTTATGAGAAATTTAGGTAAGTGTTTAACGTGCCATCCTACTGGACTTTATGAGATGCCAGGGTTGTATGGCCAACTTTCAGCATCTTGAAACCCAGAAATATTTTCACTGAATTTGTCTCCACTTCTCAGAATGCAACCTCATATTTCTTTGCTTCTTAAAAGAGAAACTCATGCAGACAGAAATGTTGCTCATTGTAGTAACCTATTTAAGGTCCCAAGTTTCAAACACTAAATGTCCCCTACATTTTTAAATAAGCAGTGACATTCATCCATAGTCATCTATAATTTGTCCTCCAAATAGCATGTAATTATTATCCAAAACTTTATTTTTACCCATAGTGATTTTTTCCTTTATTCATTTGTATGACTTCAAATGTTTCAGGCATTTAACTAGGTTTGAAAAATTATGAAGTAGCATGATTTCAATTATTTTGGAAGCTATTCATTACAGCATGTATAATTTATTATGTTTAAATAAAAACATTAACAGGAAAATCTGATAACTTAACAGAGCACCATGTCTGAATGCTCACTTTTTATGTTTACTTATTGAAACGCCAAATTTTGATTCAAACTCTCATGACAAAAAATTAAGTAAAAAGAAAGAAAGAGTCATCATATAATTATTCTAATTAGGGCAAGATAAACTAAATCTAAAGCTAAAATATCCAATTTAACCAAATGGTGTTCTAAATGTATTTGTATTCATGGGAAAAAAATACTCTCCATAAAAAAAATGAGGGGAATAAAGAAAAATAAAGATGGGGGGAGTGTTCGATAATGAAACAGATTGTATGTTGGACTTGAACAAAAAGGATGACTAATTACTGCATCAAAAATTTTTGATCTTTGTCACAAACTGTAACATTAGAAACCAAAGCAATCCCTAGAGTCAGCTCTAGTATGCACTTGACTTTCCAATCACGTTATTAGCATATTTTACATTTATTTGATACAAACTTCTGCATTTCTTTTCTCCAAGGACCTTTGCTTTTTTTTTTTTTCAGTAAGGCAGACACTATTATAAAATTGAATTCCACTAGTCTCTTGTGAACTGAACTTTTTTATTTTCATCAGTGTAAAATTTTTGAATATGAGGGAATTTTGGTGGTCCTTATTCATTTCTGTATTTTGTCTTGAGAAGTGCACCAGCCTACTTTTTTATTGCATGTTCATTTGAAATTTGTAATATCAAAGCAACAAATGTTCTCTTAAAGTTTAGTTCCTTTATAATCCACCAACTCTTCACCACCTTGGAACATTTAGAGGGCCAAGAGAAAAAGGCACCAGGAGCTGGAGTATAGAGCTATTAGATACACTGTCATCTCTTCACAATGGAGTCCATATAAGCAGACCCATTTGAGGACCTCTTGATACTTAAAAATAATACAGGGGAATACTGCTAGTTTTTTTCTTAAATACTCAACAAATTACTAAGCACTGCTTAAGTGTTAAATCTAGTAACTGACATTACTTTGTCACAAGAAGTTACATTTATTTCACATGTCTTGTATATATGGATTGCAGGATAAACATTTAAAAATCAGTAAAATATATTATATATGGTCAGAGCCTTTCAAACAATAAAAATCAATTTTGTGGTAGTGAGTAGTAATGAAGCAGATTCTTTTCAATGATGATCTAGATACTAGTTTTATTGGAATTAATTTTTAATCCTTTTTTAAAAAGATTTTTTAAAAAGGTTTATTTTTGAGAAAGAAAGACAGAGACAGAGTGTGAGTAGTGGAGAGGCAGAGAGAGAGAAAGAGGGACACAGAATCCAAAGCAGGCTCCAGGCTCTGAGTTGTCAGCATAGAGCCCAACGGGCTCAAACCCATGAGCCATGAGATCATGACCTGAGCTGAAGTCGGACACTTAACTAACTGAGCCACCCAGGTGGCCCTGATTTTTTTAATCCTTAAATGTCAAAAATTAGTTACAAGTAATAATTATTTGTTATTTTCAAAATTAATATAAAAGGACTGGTTCCATTAGAAGTGTTCCTTTGTTTATAATATAACAAGGAGATAAAGCACCAAAAAGACTGTCAATTTACTTTTAGTAAGAATTATATTGGCAAAGAATTGTGAAGAATTAGGGGGTCCCTGGGCTTTTCTCATCCCTCAAACTTAGCTGTATGGAGGCCAGATCACTTGGAACACCCAGGAAATTGATCTGAGGACTGGCAGACGGCTCTCCATGGTTGGAAGGAACAGTGTGACAGGTGCGAGGCTTATTTTCACAAACAAATCAAAGTGCACCTAGCTAAAGGTCCAAATACTCCCCACTGCAAGCAAGGAGGAACTCTGCAAAGAACTGACCAGTGGGAAAGAACAGCCAAAATGCAACAGGAAAGTGCACATTAACACACACCAGAAATATTTGCCAACATGCCAGGCCCTGAACAGTATATGGCCCCTTTTTAATATAGCATTACTCTCAGTTACAGGAAACATAGGAAGCTTTTAAAAACATGCGAAAGACTGAAATTTAGCCAAAATGACAAGACAGAGGAATTCTCCCCAAATGAAAAGTCAAGAAAAAAAATCATAGCTAGATATAAGCAATATATCTAAATACGAATTTAGAATAACAGTCATTAGACTACTAGCTGGGGTTGAGAAAAAGCATAGAAGACACCAGAGAAACCCTTGCTGCAAAGATGATAGACTAGGGAGTAGTTAGGATGAGTTAAAAAATGCCAAAACTGATCTGCAAAACCAACTAGATACAAACACAACAAGGATTAAAGAAGAATTATATTGGAAAATATATACTAAGTACTTCTTTGGATGAACATCTTTGTAACTCCTTAAATGGAACTAATAAAGTCATCCATTTAATTGTCAAAGTATCTATTTACCTATCTATACAGCTTAAGTATTAATGTGATTTATCATAAGAAAATGCATGTCTAAATATAACACAATTATGAAGTAGAAATCCGTAACATATTACTAAGTAAAAAATTACTTAGTTGAGGAATATCATAAATAGCTATATAAACTGCATTTTATTTCATATGGATAATGGTTAAATACATATTTAGAATTGAAAATACTCACGGGAACAAATATTAAATTGTGAGGTAGGAAAATAATTTGCCATAAAAATCAAGGAATATTAAGAATCTATAATTGAACTGAGTATAATATTAAATAATTTAAAGAAGTATTCTAATTATCTTAGTAAACTCTCCAGTATTCTTTTTGAAAACTAATACACTTCAACAGAAGTTCAACATTATAATTGAAGGTACCATTAAAAGACCTAGAAATGACCCTTTCTTAAGAAGTATGAAAGAAATCAGGAATATTTTGCACAACAAATAATATAAAATTACTGACAAAAATTATAGCTCCTAATATTTCTATCACTATTATTACACAGTACTATGACCAAGCTCATGTGTCTCATGTCAAGTCTGTGAGTAGTTATTTTTTAATACAGATTAATTACTCAAAATTAGTAATTGGAAATTTGTTTTGCTATAGAAGTTAAATTCTCTTAAGTTGATATTTAGTCTCAGTGATGTGTGTGTACACACATCAATGCACACACATGCAATCACACATATATTAAATTAGCCAAAGATAATACATGTGTATATGTATGTGTGTGTGTAAATATATTGCATTTACACCATTTTGTTAATTTTGGTACATTAAAGTACCTGAGGCTCAAGAACGATCCATAACTAAAATAAAGAAATTAAGAATGATTTTCCACAAATCTCACATATATCAGTTGTCATAAAAACTAAAAAAGAGGGCATTAACACATTTTGCCCATATCCAAATGTCACTGTGTAAATATTGCTTTTATCCACTTGTAAAACTCCCTACCCATCTTTTGCAACTATCTCAGGAAATTTATTATTTATTATTTTTTATGCCACTTTCTTTAAGCATAACTTCAACTTTGATGGCTGTCTCATATGGTTACATTCTTTATTCCTAAAAAGACCTAAGTACAAGTTAATCTTAACTCAATACTAGACATATATACAAATAAAAACATGTAATGAGAAAGCTTCTATTCATTGTCCTTTCATTGTCCTTCCAAATGTAACAGTTAAATTTTTTAATGTTTATTTATATTTGAGAGAGAGAGAGAGAAAGAGAGAGAGAGAGAGAGAGAGAGGCAGAAAGAGATGGAGACAGAATTGGAAGCAAGCTCCATGCTCTGAGCTATCAGCACAGAAACCGACACAGGGCTTGATATCATAACTTGAGCTGAAGTCAGACACTGACTGAGCCATCCAGGTGTCCCCAAATGTAACATTTTTAAAAAGTTTATTTATTTATTTTGAGAAAGAGAGAGTGCGAGTAGGGGAGGGGCAGAGAGAGGGAGAGAGAGAATCCAAAGCAGGCTCTGCCCTATCAGTACAGAACTCAATGCAGGGCTCAATCTCAGGAACTGTGAGATCATGACCTGAGCTGAAATTAAGAGGCAATGATTAACCAACTGAGTCACTCATACATCCCCAAATCTACCTTTGAATAGTTTTGAACAGAAAATGAATGTTTTATTACACCAAGGAACAAAAAATAAGAAAGAAATCCAGGTATGGTCCAGCTTAATGGATTCAGATTTTGAGGGTCTAAAGCTCATACAATCAGCGAAGCTCTCATTAAAAAAAAAGAAACAATTCAAAATTGCTAATTCAAAAATATATTCAAGGTCTTGGTAAGAGCTCATATAATCATGAACTGTGATGCTTAAGCTTCAATAGATTCACATTATCTGTGATAGTGTTTTATATTTTACTCAGTAACTGAAAAGAGCATATTTATCATTTGTCATATCTTTCCGTCTACCCTCTGCAGTTGATATCTCTATAATGCATCATAATAACACTAATACTCAGGGGTTATTCTTGATGTTCCTGCATCACCTGCCTGAATTGAACACATGGGTACAATGATGGAGGCACGGATATGCTTTTGATTATATGAACTAGCCATCGAAACTTAAGACATTTTTAGGCATAACTTGAGAGCATCAAGAGATTTGGGATATTTGTACCACTCTAAAATACTTCTGAACTGTGTTCCAAAGAACATTTTGTAAACATTAATTAAGTTAGGATACTAGCATTTTTTCTTTTTAATTTCTAAGTATACTATTATCTCTTCTCAGGCAAATGGTACTCTCTAAGTTGTTCTTCATTTGGTCTTGGTCTTAAAATTTTACTAAAAACATAATCTTTTACTAATTTTTCTCATTGATTTTTCAGGCCCAAAACAGAAATGATGATTTTGTTTAAGGGAGTCAAATCTTCACATAGTCCTTCATCATATAAAACTCTAAATTTGTAATATACTATTTGAAACAAGTCCCTTCTAATATGTAAGGATACATCTATGGAACATATTTATTAAAGTTTGAATACAGATTAAACTCTGCAAGGTTAAATGACAAGGTTAAGAGTCTAATTTTGCAGGCTTTTTATACCTGGTGAGTGCTAAGGCTTTCCTAATGATAGGATTAAATATGGTTTCTAGCTACAAACAGTTGCTTGTAGTTCCCTGTAGGCTAACCTCTATACTCTGTGCTTATCACAAACAGAGAGGAAATAACTTTCTAGGCCTTTTGTGAGTCATTTAAAATGCACAGACTTTAGGGAAATCATATTTTCTTGAAGGAAATGAGGCATGACCAATCACACAAAACGTGAGAAAATCCCTTGATAGATGACCTTTGCCACATGTAAAAGAAACTGTTCAGTGGCTGAGGTTTCATGGATTTCATGCATGGAAATCAGATTTTCTGGCCACCAGTGCTGTTCAGTAAATAAATAATCCATCATTGTGTCAAACAGTTGAAACATGGAGATGCTGCCCTTGCTATATGAATGGACATTTCGAGTTAGTAACTTATATAAACTGTTTGCATGTCAGCAATTGTGTGAGCAGTGTTCTAGTTTTCACTACGTAAAATAAAACCACTTAGCCTTGGTGATGTTAACCTAATGGTGAGAGTGTTCATTTGATTCTGCCTACACCTATGAATTTACTGGTGCGTGGTGAAGGCATTAGGATGAGTCCCCACGTGGATTCTGTTGTGTGTCACAGCATCGTGCTAAATTGTTAGTAGACACTACCAATGACAATATTAAATAAGCCTACATATTGTTTCATTAAAACCAATTATAACACCTTTCTTAAAATATGTTGGCATGAGTTTCCCTGAATTCTGTTTTCAATACATTGTGTTGTTATACTAAAGTTGGTTAAAATGATGGTCCTTGAGCTCTAGACTGTTTTTATTTTCATTGGACAAGTCATATCTATTTTAGGCCATATTCATCATTTATTTTTACTGATTTACCTAGATTTAGTACTTATACTTTAATTCTATATTAATTTTTGTTTAGTATTTATTCAACTGTATCAGCAAAATAACACACATGTGCGCGCGCGCACACACACACACACACACACACACACACACACACACACACTTCATTTAGGTCCTAGATCTGTTTCTCTTAATGGATCAGTTCAGATTTCCATTCTGTCTCTGTTCCTCCTAAATAGGAAGAAATATCCAAGTATCTCAACCTTATTTGTGGCATTAAACACATTTATGTTGCTTTTCAGCTATTTCCTACATTCACCTTTGATATTTAAAGTACTTTCTCACTAAGATGTCAGGCCCCTTCTGCCAAACAGAGTTTCTCTTTCCAGTCTTTTCTTCAGTGTATTTAAATAGCACTTCACTTACAATAGCTCTTTTTCGTCTTCCAGAAAACAGTGGGAATTCTTTTGCTTTAGGGCACAAGACAAGACATGTTCATTTCTTTTTAAGTTGCTTGTATATCATTTTGAGAAGACTTATGAAATTAGTCTATGAAATGGGTATAAAATAAATCTATGGGATAGCTCCATGAAAATGGGGAAAAATTTAAGGATTAAATGCAAACTATGATTTCATTTCAAATGATTTTGTCAAAATTTTTTATGATGTTTCCAAATAAGATATATACTATAGTTGTGCACTAATTTAATTCCAGAAGAAATCCACTTTTAGAAATATTTTCAGATATATCCATCAGATTAGATTTTAGTCAAAATAAAAATTTAACTTAACTTTTAACTATGTTATAATAAAGATCGTTTTGCTTTTCATTTGGCAACTGTTTAAATGCTAAAGTCCTTACACAGTTTTGGTTAAGAGTATTATTTACTAAAATAATGGGGGCCCAAAAGACTATAAGACTATTATTTAACCTAACAAGTAAACTAATTTAAAAAACCTGAATTTAATTTGTAGACAAGGGGAAAAAACACAGAAACTTTAAAAAAAAGGCATCATGCATGTTCTCGCTTATATTATAAAACAAATTAATCATAGGACACTTGTTTTCAACTTCATAAGGTAAAACTACAACCAAAGAAAACTCAAAATATTTTGAGTATTTTTCAGAAGATCTGTAGTTCAGGAGATTCATTCATCAATAATATTTGTTCTGTATGCGCATTAAAAAATCCATGTGTTTGTGGATCACCTCACTTGAATTATGATGTATTTTTAAAATCTATTTTTCATTTGTCACAGAAGGGATTTATGTCCAGGAAGCACAAAGTAAATTGACACTATTACAAGGGTTTGCTTCGGTGGACATTTAAGTGCTGCTCAACAGGAAAGGAGAATGAAAACTAGAAAGGCACATTCCCGCAATATGGAAGTGAAAGGATTACAAAGAACATGCCACCAATGATTTCAGTCATGTCTCAAATCAAACACAGGGATTCTAAAGACCATGTCCAGAAGCAACTGAATGCTGTCCAAGGTCTTAGTACTTCAGGACTCAAGTAGGTAATCCTTAGGTGGGGCTCCCAAAATCACAGCTTGGTTGTATACAACTTTCTCTAGAAAACAAGGGGTCTCCTCTTTTGCCTTCAGAATCTAACTAGAAACAGTTCCAGAAAGGAATAATGAGAAGTGAACTTCCGGTTCCTCCTCTGAGATGGTGGAAGGGACAGAGATAAAGGCAAGTTGACAAAGAACATTAAAAATCATCATCAGTGTTTTAATGGCTGTCTTCTGTATTATGGATTTATATTATTTTCTTAGTTAATGTAATTTTTTGAAATATTGTTTCCAAATTTACTAATTTAACTATTTAATTTATTTAATTTAACTATTTATTATTTACTATTTAACTCTATACCTTAAATATTCAATAGTTTACTAGTTCTAGTTTTATATATAGTTATAACTATATTTACATATAGTTATAAAATGTATATATATAATTTAAATATTTTACTTAAAACCTAGAAAAATAATTGTATCAAAAACAACATAAGTAATTTTAGGACATAAACCTGTTTTTTAAATGAAATGCATGATGACCTTAATTTGGATTTGGATTTGGGGTCAAGATGTGAACCTCCAAATAATTATCAAAATTTAATGATTCATTATTTTATATATCCATTTATCCAAAACTGGTTTTAAATTCATCTATTTTGTGGAGAATGCTGTGAAAAGTACCCAGAGAGATGACAATGTGTTTTAAGGTGAAGTCACTGTGATTCAGATACTTAGAAATCAAGTTGGTGAAATACAGCATATAGTTTGTAATTAAAAAACAAACAACCTCAATGCAGGCTATGTGACTAAATATATTCACTCTTAAAATTTCCAAAACTCATATTTCAAAGACAAAAATATTCCCAAAGGCAGGGACCAGAGCTGAAGACAATATCAGACCCATATACAGATTTGAATAAGTACTGTTAAAGACAATACAACAGGCCTAAAACTGAGCTGCGTATGTTAAGCCTTGCATCATCATTCCAAGACTTAACTTATCGTTTTGACTTTCCCAGAAATGGAATCTTATACTAGTCAATCAGGAATTGGCAGATTAATACTAGTTACGTAATTGGATAGACCCCTGCCATCCCCTCAAGGAAAGTAACTTTACAATAACCAACTCACTTTTTTTTTTTTTGCAATATACCTTCTTCTTCCCATTTCCTTCTGCCTATACAAGTCTTTAATTTTGTAAGTTCCTCGGATCTCTTTTCTATGTGTTAGATTTGATGCCGCCTGATTCCAAAAGTTTTGTGCTCAAATAAATTCTTAAAATTTTTATTACAGTTCAGTTTAGCTTTTAACAGTATTAATTTCACATTTTGATGGGAAATTCTCCTTATCTCATGATACAACATATTACATTCAAAGAGAATTTTTCTTCTGATGTAAAGAAAACAAAATAGAAATAAACATTTTTTTTGTATAAGATATTAATTTGCAATTTCTTGCCTACTCAGGGCCCTACTTATTTGAGGGTTTGTTAATAATTCTTAAATTGTCAAACATTTATACATGCATTTTGAAAGAATTAAATAGAAAGAAGCTGAGATGGTCAATAATAGAAAAATATGCATCTCATACTTTCTACTAACTCAGTGAACTAGATGCTTTCTAAAGATATTAGGGAGAAAGAGAGAGTATTTAGACTGCTAAATTTCAAATGTCATATTGATATAGCCCTTAGGGCCACAAACATCAGTTTTACTCCAAAGTTCATCTATATTTTTAAGCATTTTTCTGCCAAAAAGTGCAGTTTCCCTCTTGTTTCAGGCATTTTTTTTTTTAGAAAACAGCCTATTTTTGCTGTTTTGATGTAACAAAAAACCAAATATCTTTTAGACTCTGACTATATAATCCTCAGCATAAGAAGCAATCCCTTCATTAAAAATAAATAAATAAATAAGGAAGAGACTGTATCTTACACCCTGGAGAAATCCTGAGTGTGGTTTGATACCCAAGAAGAAAAGCCTTTGAAATGAATCTAATGTCACATTATTGAAAACGTAGCTGCACAGATTAACTTTTTTCATTCTGCAATGGCTTACAAAGCTTCAAATGCCCAGAAATCTCCTAAACCAGACCATTTAAGGAATCTAAATAAGCTTGCATGGTTTTAAGCTTTCCGACTTTGAATGCTAGCTTTGAAGTTTTGCCAGAACCTGACTGCAGAAGAGTTGCTTTTAAACTGAATTCATGACACTGGAATTAGTGTTGTAGGTTCAATATGCCTAATAATGATTTTGACCACGCTAACCATAGACAGGCATCGCATATGGTAACACTGAATTAATAACTCTCCAAAGATAAGATGTGTAAAATTCTGGCTCCAGTATTTATTTATTTTTCATCTTTACACACTAGGCTTTGGATAGTGTCCAGTTTAAAGAGCCAATTGCTTTCATGGCATATGGCATTTATCCATGGATAAGAGAATACAGCAGAAGAAAAGAAAAAAGCTTATAAGGCTGAACTATAAATGTCTCAATATCATATTCATCCCCCCCTTCATATTCTCTTTTTTTATTAGCTGAAAAATACTACAGCAAAATTCTGGGCAAAATTCCACTGCCAAGTATCCTTTTGCCAATTTCCAACCATGACCAATTGTAACTCCTCATTTCTCTGGACCTTTACATAAGCAAATTTCTCCTCATAACATGAGGTTAATTACAAAGCCTTTTTAGTAACAACATAAACACTTAATTTAATTTGAACACCTGCATTTTTCCACTCAGGGGGAAAAAAGGCTAGCGTATGTATCTTTCCTCCCATCCTACATTTGATGTAAATTTCTCACCCAAGTTAAAAAAAAATCCCAAGTCTATCTCACTGGAAGGCAAAGTATCCATCTCACATATGGAGAGATTTATTATTGTCTTCAATTCTCCAGATTTTCCAAGAAAGCATCAATGCTGTTATTAGTATGTAAGTCTGGTATCTGCCACAAAATTTAGAGTTAGAATGTTGTCCCATAAGGTTTATGATTCTGCCAACTAAAACATTTGATCTGTAATTCTAATAAAAAGAAGCAGGTAGATATATTCAATAAGTACAAATAAATTTCAGAAAACAAACATATGTATGAATAGGCAGATAAATACATATCTCAACTAGCTCTTTAAAATCTTTATCCAAAAGAAAATTTTAAATTATTGTGACTGATAACTTTCTGCATATTGTTTTCTATGGTATTGTGACCCCAGGTAACTAAATATGTTTAGCATTTCAAATAATAATTTTAATCAATTATGAGTGCCTACAGTGTTTTTAAAATGTTTTATATATTTGATCTGAAAATATAGGTAACTAAATGTAAGAAAGAAACCATACATTGATTTTCTATGTAGCTAGTCACATTTATGCAATGTGTCAAAAATAGTAAAATTTAAGAGGAACCCTCTTACACATTGGTAGGAATGCAAGCTGCTGCAGCTACTCTGGAAAACACTTTGGAAGTTCCTCAGTTAAAAATAGAACTACCCTCCCATCTAGCAATTGCACTAGTCGACATTTACTCAAAGGATACGAAAATACTAATTCAAAGAGATACATGCACCCTTATGTTTATATCAGCATTATCAACAATAGCCGAATTATGGAAAGAGCCCACATGTCTATCAACTGATGACTTGGATAAAGAGTTCTATAAAGATATATAATGCAATTTATATATATAATACACATGTATACATATGGAACATGTATATATATATACATACACACACATATATGGAATGTCACTCAGCCATAGAAAAGAATGAAATCTTGCCATTTGCAACAATGTGGATGGAGCTAAAAATTATTGTGCTGAAGTGAAATAAATCAAAGAAAGACAAATAGCATATGATTTCACTCTTATGCAGAATTTGAAAAATAAAAGAAATGAACATAGGTGGAAAAAGAAAAGAGAAGAAAGCCAAGAAACAGACTCATAACTATAAGAGCAAATTGGTGGTTACCAGAAGGGAGATGGAATGGGGTTGGGGAGACAGGTTAAATAAGTTATGAGGATTGAGGAGGGCACTTGTGACAAGTACTGGGGATTTTACGTAAGTGTTGAATCACTAAATTCTACACCTGAAACTACTGTTACACTCTATGTTAACTAAATGGGATTTAAATAGAAACTTGAAAAAAATAGTAAAATTTATTATTTTCTTTTACTTTCAGCATATAAATATAAAAGTAAAACTTAAGGAAAATACATTATGTTTACAATTCTTTCCAATACCATTTCTACATCCTCAATTGCTTAAGTATTTTTAATGAAGATTAGAGGATGATTCTAGAAGGCATACTGATTTTCTAAAACACTCATTTTCAAGTAAATTTTTAAAAACCAGAATTCTTAAATAATAAATGAGTGAGCTGTCATAGTTTCTATCATAACTTCTTTAAAAGTATTTTTAACATACAAAATCAAATGGGATGGTTTAGTGCTTGAAATGAAAGAAACTATACTGTTGATTGACAAACATAAAAAATATATTAAAAGGAAATGGATTAACTAAAATAATTACTAATTGACTTTAATCAATAATCAGCTAATATAAATATATTCTGTTTCGCAATGTGGAATCCACACAGAGACATAAAAAAAAAAAACCCCACCCTGTTCTATGTGTTCTTGGGCTGTTAGTTTTCTTCCTTCTTTTCTTCTTTCTCTTACTTCTTTTAACTTAATTTTGTAGAGAAGATAGGTAAATTTAAAAAAATTCGCTTAGTGGGTCTGCCTATTCTTGTCTTTTAACTCCTTCAACAATTACTGAACACTTAACACCATCACAGCTTTGGTTTATGTCTTGATGATATTTAGATAAAAACATTGTCCCATATTTGAGAATTGCATAAGTCTCTTGGTTAGATGAATACAATAAAACAAGTGTCATAACCATACTATACGGTTTGAATTTTATGCAAATTTGAAATATGCAAATTTGAAAGAGCATCATATAAAGTATTAATAAAGTCTTACTCTATGCAAAAACTTTAAAATACAGTGAATCAATCCCAAATTAAAAATTCATCAAATGGGCAATTTTTAAAATTTATAGGCAGAATGACCTATGAACTTAGCTGTCTACTGAACTTGGCTATCTATTGATACATGGTTGTGTCAATTTAATTGTTAAATATTATCCACCACTTTTTCAGAAGTAGGTCTGAATTATTTGACTTTGTTCAAATGAAAATTTCCAGTATAGCTCTCAAAACAAACAAGAACACAAGCAGGATCAGATGATTCGTAAAATATGTTGTTAATGAAAGTAAGACTCTAAGCCTAGATAAGGCTGCTAGAGAATGCTTTAGAGATATAATAATTTAGCTAACCTTTGGAGTTTGGGTAGAATTGTTCCAGTTAAATGAGGCAGAAAAGACCATACTGAGATATAAGTATATACAAAGATGGCATGTTGAAGAGTAAATAGTCAAATGATGTCTACTTAAGAATAGAGTGATGAATGATTAGGCTGGTCAGATAAGCAAAAGACACACACACACACACACACACACACACACACACACACTGATTTGGATATATTATACTGGTGATGATGAGTCTTTGAAAGACTAATCATCATTTCTCAACATAATTTCTCAACATAAAACCTTGTAACACATTTTTTAAATGCCCATTACATCAAAAGACTCTTCCAGATTGCTCTATAATTGAATTTTTCAGTTAAAAGGTAAGATATATTCCTGTGACATACAAGGCTAAAAATGATTCAATCCAAATTATTAATAAATACTAGTGGAGACTATGTATCAATGTTTCTTCTCATTGGTGCTTGGCAGAGTAACTTGCAAAGGTAAGCATTCAATAAACACATTTTTAAAATGATTTTTATTTATTTTTGAGAGACAGAGAGAGACAGTGCGAGCAGGGGAGGGTCAGAGAGAGAAGGAAACGCAGAATCTGAAGCAGGCTCCAGGCTCTGAACTAGCTGTCAGCACAGAACCCAATGCGGGGCTTGAACCCACGAACTGTGAGATCATGACCTGAGCCGACCCAGACACTTAACAGAATGAGCCACCCAGGTGCCCCAATAAATGCGTTTTAAATTGAATCATTTTATTTGATCAAACAAATCAGATGTAATTTGTTTACCGCTGTTTCCAGTTTGAATATGTCTTTTCCTGATTTTTTTATAATTAAGAATTCTATAATTTTCAAATAGCTCAATCTTGAATTTCAAATCCATAAAATTCTTGCTTTACCTATTTCAAAGTCCCCTTTGGATAAAAATATATTTTGTACAAGTACATTTAAAATGCATAATGTAAAATGACCTATAACTACTAATCCAGTTAGTAGTAAGCCCTAAATGTTTTAATATATCCATAAAGAAAAATCATTATTATTTTGTTCCATTTCTTAACTCCTTGCTGACAGATGTCTGTTAGATTCTAGGATATCTTAGCCAAGAAGGCATTAAGTCAGTGTCTCTATTTTCTCCTTTTTTTCTAGTTATTTTAAAATATATTATCGGGAACTTTTTTCTTCAAATTTTCATAGACTAATTTGTTTCAGATCAAACTTTGTCCTGAAAACAACTTAAAAATTTCATAGAAAAAAAATCTGTTTGAAGTCATCTAAAAGCTACCAGAATAGTGAGAACTTAATCCCAGAGAGAACGGAAATCCACAAAGGAAAGTCCAATATTTAGTGTTGCCTTTGCCTTCAAAACATGTACTGATTCAAACCTAGTTGAAAAGCTGTACAGTTTATGAAGAGCTACCTGGGTGATGAAAAGAAAAAAAATTGGAATTTAATATATGTCTTAGTGGAGGGACCCTGGTTGGGGTTCCAAAGGTCTGAGAATTTCAAGGAACCCGAAGCACATCAGAAGCGCATATAAAACTGTGCTGAAAAAATTATAATCAAATTATAATCTAAACCAGGACCACAAGAAAAAAACCCTAAAGACACCAGAGGAAAAAACATCTTATGTATAGAAGAATACAGATGAGATTGACAGCAAGCTTTCTAATTGGAAAAGAAATGCACAAAAAGAGATAATGGAGAACCACTAAAATTACGGGGGAGGAGAGAGAGTCAGCCCAGAATTCTACACATGTACATAATGTAAACTATTTGTCAAAAATAGAGGGAAACTGAGGACTTTTTGACATACTAAAGCTAAAATATTTCATCTGTATCAGACCAACAGCCCAATATTTATTAAAGAAAGTCCTTCAGGTAGAAAAAATAAGTGATACCAAAAGGAGATATGAATCTATACAAAGGAACAAACGGCACTAGAAATGATAATTACATGGACAAATATGTAAGAACATTTTTCTTATTACTTAAATCTCTTTAAAAACATAACTCTCTTTAAACCATAATTTCAATGTATTGTGGGATTTATAATATTAAATGCACCATGTATGGGAATGATAACATAAAGCCTGCAAGGTTCTTATTCTATATGTAAACTGTTAAGATGTTAATTGAAAGTAGTTTGATAATTTAAACAGAAATGCTATAAACCTTTAATTACTAAAATAACAAAATAAAATTTATAACTAGTAAGTCATAAGGGGAAATAAAAATTGTAGAATATACTTAATTCAACAGAAAACACATAAAGTGTGGGGGGGAGCAAAGAACATGTGAGACAGAAAATTAATAGCAAGACAACAGACTTGAACCTAACTGTATCAATAAACACATAAAATAAGTGATCTGAACACTCCCAAGTAAAAGTCAGAGATAGAGAAATGAGCAAGACCCAACCAATTGCTACCTATGAAACACACTTTAAGTATAAAACCACAAAAAGGCTTAAGTAAAAGGATGGAACAAGATATACCATGGTAACACTAACTAGAGCAAGATTAATTAGTTATATTAATTTCTATAAATTAGATTTCAGACTAAAATTTTTTTACCAAGAATATTAAAATTACCAAGAATATCACAAGAAGACTATTCATGTGATAAAAGTATTAGTTCTTCGGAGGCACATAACAATCTAAAATGTCTGTGCTTCTCAAATAAAATTTCAAAATGCATAAAGTAATAATTGCCTGATGTAGGGACAAATACATGATCTGTAGTCAGAGGCTACCCATCGTTCATTATATAATAAAACAGGAGAGAGAAAATCACTAAGGACATAGAAAATTTGAGTAAATTTGAACTGATTGACATTTATAGAATATTCTAGCCAGAAATGTCAGGATATATACTTATTTCAGGTATACGTAGAACATGTATCAAAATAAGCAAAATTATTAGCCATAAAAAGCTCTGACTATATCATGAATGTAATTAAATTAGGAACCAGCTAAAGGAATATCTCTGAAAAACCCTTAAATATTTGGAAACCAAAAAGCATACTTCTAAATAACCCATAATACCAAAGAAAAAATTATTTGGGGAGCTAAGAAAATTACCCTAAACACAAGTATGGACATGAAACAAAAATCAAACAAAAATAAATAAATATGTAGATAAATATAATAGAAGACAGTAAAACAGAAATATAAATTTTAGGTTGTTGATTTAAAACATAAAGATTAAAATATAAGTGAATATCCTATAAAAGTAAAATATTTAAATAACATCAATTTGTTCTAATGGCTTTGTTTGTATCACTATACTCTCTAGGATAACTATTAAAATGATAACATATCTAACCATTAATACTACTAAAATAATAATAATAATAAACAGTAGTAGTAGTAGTAGTAGTAGTAGTAGTAGTAGTAGAACTAACTAGAAACCTAAAAGAAGGAAATGGAATTTGTGGCATTCAGCTAAATACATGTTTTTAAGGAGATTAATATACCTCAAAATGTACATACAGAAAACATTGAAAGGATAAAAATAAATTATCTGTGTATTCTTGTCAAAAGTTAGAAAAGGAACATTAAGTTAAATTAAAAAAGCAGTAGAAATCACTAACAAATGTAAGTA
Organism: Suricata suricatta; assembly: GCF_006229205.1. Lineage (NCBI taxonomy): Eukaryota > Metazoa > Chordata > Mammalia > Carnivora > Herpestidae > Suricata > Suricata suricatta. The sequence continues at coordinate 81,089,485 of NC_043706.1, forward strand.
TAGCAATTAATGAAATTTAAAAAACTGATACAGTGGATGAACAGAAGAAATGTTCATTCTCTGAAATTACTAACACAATGATAATCTTTGGCAAACTCATAAGAAAAAGAAAGAAAGTAGAATAGCCAATATACGGAATAAAAAACATTAATGATTTGATGATAATGAACATTAATGATTTAGATTCACTAAAATCTATTTTCTATAAAATGCCTACACCTGACACTCATCTTCTTTCACACTGAATTTTAATGAAGTATAGAACATATCTTAAAATATTCTTTCAAGGCTCAAATTTCTACTTTGTACTTGACTGGGTAATTTTTTAGTAAAGTTTAATGATCCTTAATTTTTCTGAACTAAACATCCTTAATTTTTCTGAACTATTCTTAACTATGTATGGACTGGCATCTGAAACCAGTAAAATATTCCCTTCTCTTTTTTTCTCCATAAAATTATTATTTCCACTTACTGTAGTTTTCAAGGAAAAATATTATAATTCTAACAACTATAGTTGTTGTATGTTGGTGGTGACCAATTAGGTCTTTTTTTCCTTTTTGGATATCATTATGAGTTCATGAATTCTTATTTTTTTGTTTACATTGTAGTCTTTTTTTTAATCCTGAGGTTATCTTTTCATATGCCAATGAGAGCTTCTTCAGTTTGCCTCATACATCCTTTTCACAGGACCACATTAGTTTTTGACAAGTTCCTTCATTCCTGGGAAAAGAGGTTCCAGATTCATCTAGTACATTCATATCCTGCTTTAGATCTGAAATCAGCCATTTCTCTAAGAAACCCTGGTTCCTTTAGTGAGAAATTATGTGTAGAGACCAAAAGTGGATGTTCTTTGCCATTGGATTGCTATTGATTTTTGCTTTTTTTAATGTATACAGCTAGGAAATACATACTTTTCGAAAGAAAATATTAATCAAATAAAAACTCAATAATAAGAAAATTAACAACCCAATTTAAAAATAGGCAAAAGACCTAAATGTGCATCTCACTAAAAAAGGTACACATGGCAAATAACCCTATGCAAAGATGTTCTGCCTCATATGTCATCAGAAAATTAAAACAACAATTAGATACCACTACGAACCTATTAGAATGGTCCAAATCCAGAACATTAACACCACAAATGCTGGTGGAGTTGTTCATCTCTGGTAGGAATGCAAAATGCTACAGATACTCGGAAAGACAGTTTGGCAGTTTTTTACAAAACCAAACACACTCTTACCATATGATCCAGGAATCAAGCCCCTTGATATTTATCCGAATGAGTTGAAAACTTTGTCTACACACAAACCTGTAGACTGATTTTTAGTAGGTTTATTCATAATTTCCAAAATTTAAAAGGAACCATAATGTCCTTTAGTATGTGAATGAATAAATGATAGAACATCCAAACAATGGAATATATAATTCAGTGTTACAAAGAAATGAGATATTATGCCATGAAAAGACATGGGGGATACTTAAATGAGTATCACTCCATGAATGAAGCCATATGAAAAGGATACATACTGTATGATTCCAAATATGTAACATTCTGGAAGAGGTAATGGAGACAGTAAAAAGATCAGTGACGGCCAGGGGTTCACCATGGGAAGGAAGGAATGAATTGGTGGAGGACAGATGATTTTTAGGGCAGCAAAACTATTCTGCATGATACTATATCGATGGATAGGTGTCATTACACTTGTTAAAACCCACAGAAAGTACAGACTTAATGTAAAGTTTGGGTGATGATGAGTCACTGTAGATTCATCAACTGTAAAAAATGTATCATTCTTGTGCATGATGTTGACAATGGAAGAGACTGTGTTTGTGCGGGGGTTATAAGAGAATTTTCTGTACTTTCTGATCAGTTTTGCTGTGAACCTAAAACTGCTCTAAAAATAAAGTATATTAAAAAATGTGAAGGTAAGTAATGCTTGATCTAGTGGTTAAAATGATATCACCAAGGACTTGACTTTGCCCCCTATCTCTTCTTTGCTTTCAGAGGTATTTAATATATAATATTCTTTATGATGGCTTCCTCTAGAATGTTCCATGCTTATAAATTATAGTGGTAGCTTAAATCTTACATTCTGACAAAAATAGAGAATATAAGAGAGATAGTCTCTTCTACAGAGACTCATTGACATATTTGGAGAAAGTGTTTCTCCCTTAGAAACAGAATGTTCTCCCTGAAATTCATTGAACCTTATTAAGTTTTATGTGCATCCATGAGCTAAACACTGAGACAATGGTATAGAATAGATTGATAGGTTTTCAAGGTTAATTGAGGAAAAGAGGATAGAAAACCCAACACTGATCATTTGTATAAGTGAACAGTTCTTCAAAAGAAAAAAGGTTAATGTGTATTTTTTTTAGTCCTTATTTCTTCCTGTGAATTTGAATTATCATCTGGAGGTATCTTCTTTCAGCTTGAAGGACTTCCTTTAGAAATCCTTTTAGAGGAGTTTGCTCAAACTCTTTTATTCTTTGTTTACTCAGTAATGATTTTTTATATCAGCTCAGTTTTGAAGAATAAACTTCCTGCAGATAGAATTTTTTATTTTATTATTTTATTTTATTTTATTTTGTTTTGTTTTATTTTATTTTATTTTATTTTAAGAGAGATAGTGAGAGAGGCAGAAGGAGAGAGAGAGACAGAGAGAGAGAGAGAGATCTTAAGCAGGCTGCAAGTTCAGTGCAGAGCCCAGTGCAAGGCTTGATCCCACGAAACTGGGATCCTGACCTAAACTGAAATCAAGGGATGGGCACTCAACGGATTGAGCCACCCTCACTCTTGTTAGAAGATTTTTTTTAAATCAGCATTTGAATATTGTATATTATTCCATTGCTTTCTGGCATTGTTCTTGAGGAAATTTTAGTCATTAATCATATAGATACTCCTCTATATGATGATAGTTTTACTTTTCCTTTGGTCTTCTCAAGATATTTTGTGGCTTTTTTTTCTTCACATCTGACTATATAGTGTCTCCAGAAGATGAGCTCTTTGTGTTTATTCTTTTTCAGATTGGTTGAGATTCCTGGATTTGCAGATTAATGTTGTTCATCAAACTGCAGAAGTTTCCAGTTATTCTTTTTTCAAATAGTATTTTCAGTCCATTTGTTTCTTTCATCTCTGCTGGGAAATCAAATTACATTTATAATTGGTATATGTAACCTTTACCTATAGGTTTTTGAGGCTCTTTTCTTTCTCTTCAATCTTGTTGTTGTTTTTCTTCTTTCTTCCCCTCTTCCCCCTCCTCCTCTTCCTCCTCCTCCTCCTCCTCCTCCTCCTCCTTCTTCTTCTCCTTCTCCTTCTCCTTCTCCTTCTCCTTCTCCTTCTCCTTCTCCTTCTCCTTCTTCTTCTTCTTCTTCTTCTTTCTCCTCCTCCTCCTCCTCCTCCTCCTCCTCTCTTCTCCTTCTTCCTTTTTCTTATGATCCATGAGCATGGAATGCTTTTCCATTTATGCAGATGTCTTCTTAATTTACTTTGTTCTTGTGAGTCTTACATCATATGAAAATGTTAGAGCAAAGTGGTATCTTGAACTGCAACACCTCTGTCCCAACACTCCCATCTTTCTGGTGGGGACTAAATTTGATCTCAGGGACAACAAAGACATGATTGAAAAACTTAAGGAAAAGAAGCTGACTCTCATACCTACCACAGGGTTTGGCCATGTCTAAGGAGACCAATGCAGTAAAATACCTGGAGTGTTTGGCTCTCACATAGTGATCCCTCAAGACAGTGTTTGATGAAGCTATTTTAGCAGTTCTCTGCCCATCCCTAGCCCTCACCATCAAGAAGAGGAAAAGAAAATACCTGCTATGGTAAATGTCTAGATCCCTCTCCTGCCCTGACCCCTCAAAACCTCTGTATGCTTTGGTAAAAAATGGTGGAGGCTTTACACTTAATGCTGAATTTCTGTAATGGATTAGGTTTTCCATAAAACCACTTTGAGCCAATTAAAAAAATGCCTGGATCCAGTAAGACTTACATGTTGTGTGTATAGGTGAGAAACAACATTCAATGTTCATTCATTTGTGTGTGTGTGTGTGTGTGTGTGTGTGTGTGTGTGTGTCCTGGTTTTTACTTTCTACTGGACCTTTTTGAGTTTCCTCTGCCTATATGCACAAACTCATGATATACCAGGAGTGCTTAAATAGCTCAGGGTTTTTCCAGTCTACTTCTCAACTAGGACTTTTTGGTTCTTGTGCAAAACAGTGACTAGGAACATGCTTACTCAAACTCAAATGCAACAGCAGACTTGTGGAATGAGAAAATGGCTGTAACTTACATGCTACTTCCAAAAGGTAATCTTAGGAAATAATGAGCCCCTTAGTTCAAGATGGTAAAACCCTAGTGGTCCTCATGGCCTACTGTGCCTTGACAGAACTTCTACATTGCCCAAGTTTGGAGTGAAGAGGTAACGACAACCCAAGCCAGAAGGACAAAACTCTTGTTTTCTTGCCTCAACTTTAACAATATTCAAATATAAATGCTTTTCATATAGTTTGATAAATTTCCAGAGTCTTGAAATGGTTGTTTCAATCATGCTCATCTTATAGTTAATTTTGGGGGGATATCTCATTCATCCATAAATTGTCTATAATCTTTTTAATGAGCATAAGGAAGGAATGATAAGAAGTACATAAGCAGAAAGAATACTACTACTACTAATAATAAAAAAAAACATGTGCTTATTTTTACAGCAGTCCAAAGTCCTAAAAATAAAATAATTCAATGACTTTGCCATATTTTAGGTTTGTCTATGAAAATCTACATACTCTACTTAATTTCCTATTACTAAATTTTTATAACTTCCAGGCTCAAATATTTTACTAAACCAATTCTTTATTAGGCAACTCAATATGCCTATTTTAGCTCTCCTTTGTTCAGTTCTTAAATAGCAAATCTTTTTATTTTTTTATTTACTAATTTTTTACTACTTTCCTAATACATGCTAATTGTTGTTCTATGAAGTTAGAAAGCAAGTGTGACAAAGATGCAGATATTATTTTCAGGGAAATAATATTCTAAGGAAGAAAGTAAACATATCAGGCCCATTAAAATATCAGTTGATAACACAGAAGATGTTATTTGACCTTCATAATACCTTTGGTAGAAAATATTTACTTTATAGAAGGTGTTCTGTGGCCTCTGCCACCTTCTTCCCAATATACTTTTACATAAGCAGCATCTGTTGGTCCCCTGTGTGGGCAGAGAAAAGTACAAAAACCTATACGGTTTTAGAAAGCTGCACCAATAAATTTTCTGGAAGCCACTATCTTTTCTCAAAATTCTCTTTCTTTCCCAGAACTTTCAGTACACTCCCAGCCCCTGCAATTCTATTGAATCCCCTAGGCCTTTATATATTCTAAAATCTTAATTGAGTACTCAAAAAAAACTAAGAGTGAAACTACGTGTTTTAAAGACAAAAACATTTCCAACTTTCTGTGATTAATACCAAGAAAACACAGAAGTTTTCATGATAATCAACAAAACAATTGTTCTTTCATGTCATTTTCAAGGAAATAAATGCCAAAGCATGGTTTTATAGTGAAACACTGCAATAACCTATAAATTTTCCAGTGAAAGCAGCTCTATAGGGTAGATTCATGATGAGATGAAATGAAAGAAGGAGGATTAAGCAACAGTCAACTGATATTAAAATGTCAAACACAAGGTGAAAATAATCCTTTGATTGAAGATAGTGGAGTTTGTGGAATTCACATGTTTTCAACAAGGATGAACAACTATTTCAATAAAGATATTTTCTTTCATTTATTTGACAAGATACTGCTCTGTTGAATAAGTTGAGGAAAAAAAAGGAAAAGAATATCAATACTTAGCTCCTGTATAAGTAAAATAGGTTTAATTTATGCTATGATAATACCTAGCTCCAAATTCTCAGCAGCTTAAAGCAATAAAAAATTACTTCTTGTTTTTGCTGCGGGTTCCGTACTTCCACACAGGGCAATGACAAAGCCTTTGCTCATTATAGCCATTGAGGGTGATGGAGGCTGTTTTAACACTTGCTTCCACAATCGCCAAGGCATAGGGAGAGGATTCAATAAATTGTGCAGTGATTCTTAATGCTTTTATCGAAAAGTCACATACCTATTTCCATTCTCACTTCCTTGACCAGAAAGGTCACATGGCAATTCCTAACCACAAGAGCAAGAATGTTAAGTCCTTCCAGCCACTTGAAGTACCACCAGAATATTTGTGAGCTCTCCTAAATACTACTTCTGCTCTTCTTGCAATCTATAATTTAATGACGGCAATTAGACATCAACTCCAATGTCATTATAAGAAGAGATCAGGGCTGACAAGCATAATGATAAAAATATAGTGGTAATGACAATAAAATTGTTAATAATGACCAAGTTTTATCAATTTATTATTTTGCTAGTCATCATTCTAAGTACTACATGGTACTACACCTACATGGTACTACTAATGCATTTAATTTTTGAAACAACTCTATGAGGTAGGTCATATTGTTATTGCCTTGTTATATAGATGAGGAAACTGAAGTACAAAGAAAGGGGTTGAGTTATCCATGATATATATATTACTGAGCCAAGATTAGAACCTAAAGAATTTGGTTCCTGAGCCTACCCTTTACATGCTATAGGACATAATAACCTGTTTGCCATAGTATTTTGATTTCCAACCTTTGCTTTTAATTTACAAGACAGGTCTTCATCTAAAAGCTTACTTAGAAAGTTGTCATAAAAACTAATCCAAGTGAAGCATCTTTAATTGAAGTGGAGCAGCATGTACTGTTTTCTAGTTACAGATCTAGAAAGCTGGCATTAATGTAAAAAAAAAGAAACCTTAACACTTATTTGCTAAAAATATGACTAATTAATATGACCCTTCACATCCTCATACCTTAGCTAAATTATCTGTTTGTAACAGGTGCTATTGTGACATTAAAACACAGAATAAAACAAGTATCCTGAGACACAAAGTCAGGAGTCTAGTGTCAGGCTAAAATTTAACAGACTAAGTTTTTTATTTCTAGAGTTCAATATTTTAAAAAACTTTTCTCTCAACTGCATGTACACAAACAAATCCAGGATTAAGAAAGCTATAAAGGGAGGAATGGACAATGCTCCAGAAGAAGGATGAAAAGCACTATCCTACCAGTTAATTATTAGCCAGCTGGGTAATCTTGTTTAATTCTATAAAGAGGCCAAAAAGCACAGCTATCTGGCAGCCACCGACAGAGAAGGAGAGTTTGAATACCCTCTATACTCCATGAAATCCATGCACCTGTCGAAAATATTTGCTCTTCCAATCTTAAATGTGCTTCCCATTACTCATTCTTCATTAACATTGAAATAAGAAAAACACTAAGATATATGCTTTTCTAACTTCTCCACCATTAGTTGCTTTCTCTTAAATTGTCTGAATATAAGAAACAAACACAAAGCCAATATACATATTTTTCTCAGAATATAGGATTTAACTTTAGTAGTCATCACTACATATTGTTTTAAGGAGATAAATACTTTAAAACAAGAAATTTCAGTGTCCAGTTACTAAAAATATAAATATTTGGCTTCTTAACTACCTTTAAAACAGTTAAGTGAAATATGAAAAATAATTTAAATAACTACAAACATAAATAAATAAATAAATAAATAAATATTATGCACACCCCTCTTTCCTACACAGAAACACAGAGCCACATTCATTTACTGAATACCTCCACTTTCTATGGTTCTCCTTTAATTAACCTCATAAATATATTAATGTATTTCAGCCATGCTACATAAAACTTTTTTTAACTTTCATAATTATTACTGGGTGTCAGTATGTTTTTAAAAATAGTTAAAGTATTTCATTAGATTATTTTCAACTCTAATGAAAAATAATTCATAAATGTAAATTTGAAAAAGCATTTTGGGTTTAGGCAGTAAAATTGATAATAATTCAAATGTAGTTGTTCTACATTTAAAATGAAATCGGCGCCTGGGTGGCTCAGTTGGTTGAACTTATAACTTCAGCTCAGGTTCTGATCTTATAATTTGTGAGTTTGAGCCCTGTGTCAGGCTCTGTGGTGACAGCTCAGAGCCTGAAGCCTGCTTCAGATTCTATGTCTCCCTCTCTCTCTGCCCTTCCCCTGCTCACACTCTGTCTCTGTCTCTAAAAAATAAATAAACACTAAACACAAATTTTAATGGACTCAGAAAATATGGTAATTTTATTGTTGAAAACAAGTATAACATAAAGTGTCTTTTTGAAAATGATTTCATATTTCTTAGAGCCTTAAAATAAAACTCTGGCATATCTCCTACATATCTTCTTCATTCCCTGTGTTTTATATTACAATGTGTGCTACAGGACACAAAATTCAAAGTCTCTTTTAAATTTCAAAAAAAAAGTCAAGTGATTAAGAGGGTTTAACTAAAATTTCTAATGGTACTTGGAGAAGTTTGACATCAGGCATAAGCAATCCTAAAAAAATAAAAACAAACAAAAATCACACTCACTTTAGACATTGTTGGTCTTCAAATCTTGTCTTGTACTTCCTGTAAATGGGAATTTTCTGTTTGAGTTGTTTACTATTAAATCATTCTGTCTCTCATTCTCTAAGACATTTAAAATTCTTCCTTTCTCTTTTGTTTAACAGTGGTTTGTTCTTTCATGGAAATCTGGGTATCACACTTGTGTTGAACAATGAATTTGCCCAACTAAAGAGTTACATTTGTTTAATCAGGTTATTTAACTCCCAATAACCCTGTTTATATTCTCAGTATTATCGCTATAAAATTGGATATTAGATTAATTTTTTAGATTCCACAAGTGTCTTCCATATATTTGTTCCTACATTATAGTGGGATATTTCTCTAAAACACTATAGTCAATGATACTATCATCATTGTCCCAGTAAGCTACAAGGTTCCACTGCTGTCAGTTAGGACTTACCTGCCAAGTTAAAAAACTTATGTTTTAACAAAAGTCTTTCCTGCCATCCACACAGTCACAGCTGCCACAGTAATAAATGCCATCCTTCCTCAGTATCTATCTCTCTATTCTCCAAAGAGTAACATCTGAATAAAATATAAAAGGGGTAAAATCACATAGAGCCCGATTATATTCTTAGAATGAGTTCTATTAGTTGTACCGGAAGAGTTTAAATGGAATGGGAAAAAACTGTCCCTAATAGAGTTTTTTTTCTGTATATGTGAGTATTATTATGGTTAATTTCTGAAGTTTCCTTCTCTGGGTGAGTAGGGCAGTCTAAACCAAAATAATTTCATTTGGCTTTGAGAAGTGTCATTTATTCCCTGTTAAGCAAACTAGAAGGTTAGCAAATTTTCTGACTCCCCTTTGATTTATTATGTAACCTTAAAGTTCTTTAATATCACTTTTTTTTGGTTATCTGACCTCCCAGTTATATTGTCATACATGTTTCTTGCTCTCTCAAAGGGAGGTGATCTAGATTAATGAGTTTGAACTCCACAGATTAATACTCTATAAGTAGAAATCATTTTTCAGTTGGTATTATTTCACTATTTCAATTTTCTCAAATCACTCGGGACCCGAACTAACCTAGAGGGATGACAAACACTAAGATTAAGCTAGAACAGCCATGATGTAAATTCTCACACAACCTTCAGAAAAATATGAGTACCAATGTTGTTAGGATTACACCAACAACAAGCTAACTGCTGCCAAAGCAGAAAGACAATTTGTTCTGTATCTTTCCCTAAGGCTTGCCTTTTAAAATCATGCCCAGGAGATAAATGGAAGCCAGTGAGATAGAATGCTCAGAAGCACAGATTGTTTACTGAAGTTTGATCAAAGAGAATCAGAGTACCAGGGCATTGAGACAGCATTGGTGATGCAAATTAGTCAAATTAGTCAGGAAGGGTGGTGTTAGGCTGTAACAGCCTCCCATAGAATCAGGATTTTAAAAATTGAAGACGTGGTCTAGAAATACAGACAGAATATTGATGGAAAAATTAACAGATGCATTATTGACATTAGTATTTCACATTATTATGTATTAAATGTTATTTATAATAATATGTGTATTTTAGAAGGAAAAAAACTCAACATTGAGATTTTCCTCATCTGTCTTTAAAAATTTCAGTTGTTGTAACTCTGTTTTTCTAGGATAGTAGTATGGTGGCAGTAGTAGTAGTAGTAGTAGTAGTAGTAGTAGCAGTAGTAATTTGAAGTAACGGGTAACTCCTAAATAATTGCAGTCATTTGTACGATGTATCTTGTGAATGGGAAAAAGCATTCATCTTTAAAAATAAACCATTAAGGACAAGTAAAATTTATGATATTGCTTACTACATTACAAGTACATACCAAGTACTTTACATACATTTCCTCATAGTAGAGAGGTACAGAAAGATACATTTCTCAAAAGTGTATGATATTTACTAAAATTTGATCAAGGAGAAATTGATTTTTCTAAATCACAAAATTAGGGTTGCCTGGGTGGTTCAGTCAGTTAAGCGTCCGACTTCAGCTCAGGTCATGATCTCACGGGTCATGGGTTCAAGCCCTGCTTTGGGCTCTGTGCTGACAGCTAGCTCAGAGCCTGGAGCCTGCTTCCAGTTCTGTGTCTCCCTCTCTCTCTCTGGCCCTCCCCTGTTCGTACTTCTCTCTCTGTCTCTCAAAAATAAATAAAAAATATTTTAAAAATTAAAAAATAAAATCACAAGATTATACAATAAAATATTCTATCTCCATTATGAATATATATTAAAATATTTAGTTAATTCATAGGTAAGGGATAATATGAATGTTGTAATAAACATTTGATGGAGACAATACGACCACTAGAGAGGTCAGCCCTTTACCATCATAAGATCATGTGAATATTCATTAAAATAAAAATACTTTAAACAATTGTTTGACCAATATTTTCAAGATAAGAAGAATAGAAGAAAGATGCTGCTAAAAGCTGTTAAAGTAGAGCTCCTGAGCCACATGTGACTACAGTGTTTTCGGGGTATAAACATTACTCAAGTCGAATCATGAGCACGTATTTATAATATACTATATACTATAGATTTCCGGAAATGTACAACTGGGAGGGAAATCTAAGTATATAAAAGTAAAAAGCAAAACAAAACACACAAACAAAAACCAAACCCCATAAAAGAACAACAAAAATTTAATATTTAAGCTGTGGTTAAATGGCAATAAAACCATTGTTACAAGAAATTGTCGACTTAATTCACCATTAATTAATACAGCAAATTGAATATTACCAATGAACTAAGGGCAATCAGGTAAGTTTTATCAGAAAATAATTTATGTAACATACAGATCTAGAAGAATTCAGAACATGCAAAAAGAGAGGAATATAATTAACAATAAAAGAAGTTTTATGTGGTAATATGTAACCCACAATAAAAATGTAATAGAGCACCTTTATGTATGTGTTTAATGGGTGGTTTTTGAGCTGGCGAAAAAAATAAATCATTAAATAATTTTACAAAGGTACTTTTGCCTCAAAAGATGTATGAAGAAAAATAAGTGCTGGACAGTGTATTGTAATCTTAGGTTTTATATAGACAAAAGAAAAAATGCAATTAATTTGATTCCGTTGTTTCTTATAAAGATCTGATTTGTAAACAAAAATTTAAAAATGAATTTTTAGACAAATCATAATTTCTTTTTTTATTTTTTAATGTTTATTTATTTTTGAAAGATTGAGAGACAGAGCAAGAGCTCGGGAGGGGTGGACATAGAGGGAGAGAATCTGAAGCAGGCTACAGGCTCTGAGCTATCAGCACAGAACCCAACGCAGGGCTCCAACTCATGAGCCATGAGATCATGACCTGTTTAACCGAATGAGCAACCTAGGTGCCCCTACGCAATTCAGAATTCCAACAATTCTGTTCAGAACCTACTAACAAAAAACAAAACTTAAAATAAGTTTTGATGATTCATGCAATTAACTATCAGAAAATTAAAGGCATTTTCTCACCTACAAAAAGTAATACATGGTGGGTTATCATCACTGAGGAAAGGGATATGAATTAAGTTTTAAAGGAGGGCACCTGTAGTGATGAATACCGGGTGTTATATGTAAGTGATGATGAACCACTAATTTCTACCCCTGAAACCAATATTTCACTACACGTTAACTAACTAGAATTTAAATAAAACTCAAAAAAAGGGGATGGTGTTATTTTGAGTAATGAATAACATACTGGAAAATAGGTTTTGAGTGTGTAGTGTAACCTGCTAAAGTTAATCATACTAATATAATTCATTAAGCAAAGACTTATTGAATATCTTCTCTTGCACACAAACTAAACCTCAGAAATATATGAATGAAATTTGAAAGACTGCCTTCCCTGAAGTAGTTTATAATTTATTGAGATAAATAGACATGCATCACAAAACAAAACAATAAAGTCAGATTTGACACTGTTCAAATACTTATAATAACAGATATTGATTGATTTGGAGAAGATGACCTTTGAACTTCATCTATAATTGATATACAGGCTGAATGCAATTCCTCACATTTCAGAAACAGCTCACAACATTTCAGAAACAGATATAGACAACATTATTTTAAAGTTTCTATGAAAAGACAAGAAATAGGAATAACTGAAGCAGCTTTGAAAAAGAAAAAAGGAAATGGGAGGAATCAGTCCACTTGATTTCAAACCAATATATATTTAAGTAATATAGAGTGTACAATCAATTGCTAGAGGGATAGAGACACAGATGAATGAAACAGAATAGAGTACTCAGAAATCAATCCACACAAATGCCTACAACTGTTTTTTTTTGAATTAAGACTCTATTTTTCTTAGACGAGTTTAAGGTTCACTTCAAAGTTGGTAGGGAAATATAGAGATTTCCCAAATAACCTCTGCTTCCACACGAGCATAGCCTACCCCATATCAACATCCTCAGCAGAATGGCACATTTGTTATAGCTGAGGTACCCACATTGACACATTATAATCATGAATAATTCACAATTTATATACTGTCTATTCTGGGTGTTGGGCATTATGAGTTTGGATAAATATATAACAAATCTTTCATTACAGTCCCACAGAGAGTATTTTTACTGTGCAAAAAACTCTGTGTTCTACCTATTGATTCATCACTTCCCACTCCCTAGAACCCTGGCTACTACTGATCTTTTTACTGTCTCCACAGTTGTACCTTTCCATCACAAGACATAGTTAGAATTATACATTATGTAGACTTTTCAAATTGGCTTCTTGTTTTAAGAGTTCTTTGCAGAGCAGAGCTTTTTAAAAAAAATTTAGCATTTATTCTTCGGGGGGGCAGAGAGAGAGAGAGAGAGAGGGAGAGAGAGAGAGAGGGAGAGAGCAGTAGAGAGGCAGAGAAAGAGGGAGACACAGAATCTGAAGCAGGCTCCAGGCTCTGAGCTGTCAGCACAGAGCTTGATGCGTGGCTTGAACCCATGAACCTTGAGATCATGACCTGAGTCAAAGTCAGACTCTTAATTGACTGAGCCACCCAGGTGCCCCTCTTTAAATTTTTTTAATGTTATCTTTTGAGAGAGAGAGAGACAGAGAGAGAGAGAGAGAGAGAGACAGAGAGACAGAACGACAGAACTCAAGTCGGGGAGGAGCAGAGAGAGGGAGACACAGATTCTAAAGCAGCTCCGGGCTCTAAGCTGTCAGCACAGAGCCCAACGAGAGGCTTGAATCCACAAACTGTGAGATCATGACCCGAGCTGAAGTTGGATGCTTAACTGACTGAGGCACCCAGGTACCCAGGAATATTTTCTTTACATTGCATAGGACCTAGTGAGGTATAATCATATAAATATGGAAGTTTCACAATTAATTATATGTGGGTATGTAAAACCTCTTGTTCAAAAATGGGATAATAGGGGTGCCTGGGTGGCTCAGTCAGTTAAGTGTCCCACTTCAGCTCAGGTCATGATCTCATGGTTCATGGGTTCCAGCCCCGCGTTGGGCTGTGTGCTGACAGCTAGCTCAGAGCCTGGAGCCTGTTTCGGATTCTGTGTCTCCCTCTTTCTCTGACCCTCCCCTGCTCATGCTGTCTCTGTCTCTTAAACAAACAAACAAAAAGGGATAATAGCATCCTAAGGAATTCCAATTCATCAGAGTGCATTCATTAAATTAATTCTAATTCACTTTCAATGAATCTCTTCTTTTGTTCCTCCCCCTTATTTACCTGCTAAGTTAGGCTATTGGCAAGTTACTCCTTCCCCACCGCATATTAACTGGTGCCATTGTTAAACGTTGGAGAAAACTCTTTTAGGAAGCAGCTTTTCTGAACAGGCAGCATGTTAATTTTATACTGTCCCAAACAAGAAAAATATGTTCCTCCATTCTGCAATAGGTCAGGAATATGTTCCTCCATTCTACAATAGGTGTGGAATCTCTCCCCCCCACACACTTGGTGACCCCAACCTGGGCTGGTGTGCATAGATTTCCTCCCATTATGTGTCAGTTCCTTTCATCTGGGAGACAAGGGCAAAATGTTTTTGTCACCATTGATTAATCAAAAGAGAACCATAATAAAGCCAGGTGAGTAAGTAAATTAACTAAAAAATAAAATCAATCAAAAAACTTTAAAATATTCTTCACAGAAAGTTATTAGATGTTCAACTATGCAATTACATTCTATTTTTAAGAGACATATATTTACATTAACAGATACACTAAAGACAAGACACAATTCTTTCATGTATATTAATCATCCATAAGCCATATCATTTGAATCTTCATTAATTGAGGGATACAATCTATTTAAGATTAATTTGTCCATATTCTAAATGTATAATAATTGTTTGAGTAAAGTTGAATAGTATGAATATTTATACCTCAAAGCTTAAACTTTATGTAACTTGGTTATGTTAATTTACCATCAAAAATTATAAAATTATTAGTAATATTTTATAAGCCATTAACATTTTTAAAAAAGAACACAATTATAAGGCTAAAAACTGAAACTTTCAACAGTTTTAACAAGTAAATATTATAGATGTTGATATATATTTCTTTTATTTTTTAAGCATTATTTACAATATGGAAAAATAAAATTTATTTTAACAAAAATAAGTTTGTCAGAGATCATTTTTCTAAACAGTTGCTCTGTATCTAATCTTTCCCTAGATTTTGAGCCATTCTACTACACACACTGGGAATCAATGATTAATACATAAATGTACTTCACATTGTTTGTTACCAAGTAAGAAATGTACATAGTTAAGAAATAGAAAAATAAATTACAACTATGCCATTCCAAAGTTTGTTCAGTTGTTCAATAGAAAACATTGTTTCTTTAACTTTTTAATTACCATATGCCATTTGCTAAATTTTAAGAGCCAATTATTTGTTATCAACTATCCTTTTATTAGTCATTGCCAATACCTTTTTTAATGTAAAATAACCCATATTTTAAGAAAAACATGAAAATAAATGTGTCTAATTCATCTACTTACAAGGATGAAATAAGAGGTCATAGGGAAAATGCCTTGATAGACCCTTCAACTATAATAGAAATGGATTAACATTAAACATAATGGCAAAATACCACCTCTTTTCAGCTTACAATGGTTAAAAAATAAAACAGGAAAAGGCTCTTTATAAAAGCATGAACACAGTTTAAAAAAAATCTTCCCACTTTCTACTGCAGAAAACATAAATTATATACTTTGCAACCAGCTGTAATGGTAGGCATAGGCAGCTGGTCCAATTTACTGTATAGTACTATTGTACATATTGTTTGATGCACAAATTACTTATAATTTCTAGAAGTGCATCTTTGCAGTTTGATATTTTTAAGTAGCACTCCAACAACTTGAAAAGTTGTAGACTTCTGGAGAGGCTAATTCTGAAAGGCTTTACCATTGCTGAGTATGTTTTTTCAAATCATGGTTTACAATAGTCCATTTTACATGTTCAAAAAAGTAAACAGAAATGGATGATGCTTTCCATAGACTTCAGGAAATAACTTAGCAAAGTTTTGATGATTATTTGTGGTCTGATTGTTCTGATTTTTAATGTTAAATCTTTTATCTGTGTCCATTGCAAAAATAAAACCATACTCACGAATCTGCCATCATCATAATTAGAAAAAGAAATTTAAAACTTTAGATAACACTGAATTTAGGTCAAGTATACTGAAAAAGAATTCAAGAATTTGAACAAAGAGTTATTAAAAGAAAACTCCTGGTTTTCTAAAACCAAAGAGGAAAAAGAAGCACCTAGATTAAAACTAAAGGTCACTTTACCCACTGTGAAAATGTAAGGAGACTGAAACAAGCATTTTTTCTAAGTATCTGAATTTTCCTTTTCATATGTTTCAGTGTGTTGAATCAAGAAAAGAGAAGGTTAAAAATCTCTTTTCTCTCTTTTATAGTACCATGTCACTGCAAGCCAAGTGCCCTAGGATGGCCTCTTCTATCAGTAGAAACCTTGTGTTTCTGGCTTCTACAGCCTCTTGGACAGTCTCCATACAGACCGCATACACAGAGCACTACCTGGACCTATCTGTCTCTGAACATGAGGTTCCATTTTTGCTCACATACTAGCTTCTCTAATAAGTTCTCCTATTGTTATACCCCTATTGTTCTCCTATGATGATAGTCATGGATGGTGAGTCAATAAGGGAATAGTAAGTAAAAGTAGCATAAACTGGCATTGAATGGACTTTAATTATAAGCCCACTGAATGATTATGAATGGTCTTTTTCTTATATGTTTCCTTTGATATTTAAGACACTACATTTTCCTTTGAAAAGCTTGGTAGGCTTAAATAAGCATTTACTGATTAAAACACTTGTAGATCTCCTCTACTGATCCTGGCCTTATATTTCAAGCATTTTATCTTTATTCCATTTTCTATATGTACCGACATTTGTGTTACCTTAATTTTTTTGAAAGAAGTTTTTAATAGTACTTGCAGGAATATAAATATAGGACAAGTCTAAAGAATTATATCCATTTATATCCATATATACATGGAATTATATACATATGTGTAATATATACATATATATGTACATATATACTGATATGATCTCACCTGTGTATAAGGTTCAAATGATATTTTATTTATTTTTTATATAATTCATGTTGTTAGCTAACATACAGTAAATACATTGTACTCTTGGCTTCAGAGTACATTCTCATGATTCTTCACTTACATCCAATACCCAGTGCTCATCCTAACAAGTGCCTTCCTCAGTGCCCATCACCCATTTCCCCCCACACTCCCAACCTCAACTCTATCAACCCTCAGTTTATTTTCTGTATTTAAGAGTGTTTTATGGTTTGCCTCCCTCTCTGTAACTAGTTTTTCTTCCTTCTCCACCCCCATGGTCTTCTGTTAAGTTTCTCAAATTCCACATATGAGTGAAAACATATGTGTGTACCTCTCTGACTGACTTATTTCACCTAGCAAAATACCCTCCAGTTGCATCCACATTATTACAAATGACAAAATTTCATTCTTTTTCATCACTCAGTAGTATTCCATTGATAACCATATCTTCTTTATCCATTCATTAGTTGATGGACATTTGGGGTTTTTCCATGATTTAGCTATTGTTGAAAGCGCTGCTGTAAACATTGGGGTACATGTGCCCCTATGAATCAGCACTCCTGTAGCCTTTGGATAAATTCCTAGTAGTGCTATTGCTAGGTTGTAGAGTAGTTTTATTTTTAATATTTTGAGGAATCTCCACACTGTTTTCCAGAGTGGCCCCACCAGTTTGCACTCCCACCAACAGTGCAAGAGGGTTCCCATTTCTCTACATCCTCACCAACATCTGTTGTTTCCTGAGTTAATTTTAGCCATTCTGACATGTGTGATGTGGTATCTCAATGTGGTTTTTATTTGTATTTCCCTGATGATGAGGAATGTTCAATATCTTTTCATGTGTCTGTTTGACATCAGGATGTCTTCTTTGGAAAAGTGTGTATTCATGTCTTCTGCCCATTTCTTCACTGGATTATTTGTTTTTCAGGTGTTGGGTTTGTTAAGTTCTTTATAGATTTTATATACTAACCCTTTACTTGATATGTCATTTGAAAATATCTTCTCCCATTCCATTGGTTGCCTTTTGGTTTTTTGATTGTGTCTTTCACTGTGCAGAAGCTTTTTACCTTGATGAGGTCCCAATAGTTCATTTTTGCTTTTATTTCCCTTGCCTTTGGAGACATGTCAAGTAAGAAGACACTTCTGCCAATGTCAAAGAAGTTGCTGCCACTTTTCTCCTCTGCGATTTTGATGGTTTCCAGTCTTACATTTAGGTCTTTCATCCATTTTGAATTTATTTTTGTGTATGGTGTAACAAACTGGCTCATTTTCATTCTTCTGCATGTTGTTGTACAGTTCTCCAAGCACCATTTGTTAAAGAGACTACCTTTTTTCCATTGCGTAATCTTTTCAGCTTTGTCAAGATTAGCTGGCCATACACTTGTGGATCCAATTCTGGCTTTCTATTCTACTTTATTGGTCTATCTATGTGTCTGTTTTTGTGCCTATACCATACTGCTTTGATGATTACAGCTTTGTAGTACAGGCTAAAGACTGGAATTGTGATGCCTCCAGTTTTGGTTTTTCTTTTCAACATTACTTTGGCTATTTGGGTCTTTTGTGGTTCCATACAGATTTTAGGATTGGTTGTTTAGCTCTTTGAGAAATGTGCTATTTTGATTAAGAATGCACTGAATGTGTAGATTGCTTTGGGTAGTATCAACATTTTAGCAATATTTGCTCTTCCAATCCATGAGCATGGACTGTTTTTCCATTTCTTTGTGTCTTCAATTTCCTTCATAAGCTTTCTATAGTTTTCAGCATACAGTTCTTTTACCTCTTTAGTTAGGTTTATCCCTAGGTATTTTATGGTTCTTGCCGCAATTGTCAATGGGATCGCCTGGTGTATAGAAATACAACTGATTTCTGTACACTGATTTTATATCCTGCAACTGCTGAATCTATGTATCAGTGCTAGCAGCTTTTTGGTGGAGTCTTTCAAGTTTTCCATGGAGACTATCATGCCACCTGTGAAAAGTAAAAGATTGACTTCTTCTTTGCCAATTTGGATGTGTTTTATTTCATTTTGCTGCCTGATTGCTGAGGCTAGGGCTTGGAACACTGTGTTAAACAATAGTGGTAAGACATCCCTGTCATGTTTTTGATCTTGGGGGAAAATTTTTGGTTTTTTCCCACTGAGGATGATATTAACTGTAAGCCTTGGATATATGGCCTCTATGATGTTAAGGTGTGTTCTTTCTACCCCAAATTTCTTGGAGGTCTTTGTTAAAAAAGAATGCTGTATTTTGTCAAATGCTTTTTCTGCATCTATTGACAGGATCATATGGTTCTTATCCTTTCTTTTATTAATGTGATGTATCACATTGATTGATTTGCAAATATTGAACCAGACATGCAGCTCTCAGGAATGAATCCCACTTGATCACGGTGAATAATTCTTTTAATATGCTATTGAGTATGATTTGCTAGTATCTTGTTGAGAATTTTTGCAAACATGTTCATCAGAGGTATCTGCCTGTAATTTCTCTTTTTAGTGAGGTCTCTGTCTGGTTTGGAAATCACAGTAATGCTGGCTTCATAGAACGAGTCTGAAATCTTTCCTTCCATATATATAATATATATATTCCAATATATATAATATATATTGAAATAGCTTGAAAAGAATAGGTATTAATTCTGCTTTAAATGTCTGGTAGAATTCCCCTGGGAAGCCATCTGGCCCAGAACTCTTATTTGTTGGGAGAGTTTTGATAACTGATTCAATTTCTTCCCTGGTATTGGGTCTATTCAAATTTTGTTTCTTCCCATTTGAGTTTTTGTAGTGTGTGAGTGTCTAGGAATTTTTCTTTTTTACAGGTTGTCCAGTTTGTTGACATATAATTTTTCATAGTATTCTCTAATAATTGTTTGTATTTTTGTGGTGTTGATTGTGATCTCTCTTCTTTCAATCATAAATGTATCTATTTGGGTCCTCTCTCCTTTCTTTTTGAGAAGTCTGGCTAAGGGTTTATAAATCTTATTTAAAAAAAACAGATCTTAGATTCATTGAACTGTTCTGTTTTTTTTTTGTTTGTTTGTTTCTTTGTTGGTTTGTTTGCTTGCTTGCTTTTTAATTTTGTTTTGATTCTATGTTATTT
The DNA here is from genome assembly GCF_006229205.1 of Suricata suricatta. NCBI lineage: Eukaryota > Metazoa > Chordata > Mammalia > Carnivora > Herpestidae > Suricata > Suricata suricatta. Next base: position 81,109,634 of record NC_043706.1, read on the forward strand.
ATTTCTGCTCTTCTCTTTATTATTTCTCCTCTTCTCCTGGACTTGGGCTTTCTTTGCATTTTGTGAGGGTAGGTTCTGTATTTGGGACCTTTTTTGCTTCTTGAGACAGGCCTGGATTGCAATGTATTTTCATTTTAGGACTGCCTTTGTTGCATCCCAAAGGGTTTTGACAGGTATGTTTTCATATTCATTTCCTTCCATGTATGTCTTAATTCTTCTTTAATTTCCTGGTTGACCCATTCATTCTTTAGTAGGATGTTCTTTAGCTCCATGTATTTGGAGGCTCTCCAAAATTTTCTTGTGGTTGATTCCAAGTTTCATAAGATTGTGACCTGAAAATATGCATGGTATAATCTCAATCATTTTGTATTTGTTGTGGGCTGTTTTTTGACCCAACATATGATCTGTTTTGGAGAATGTTCTATGTGCATATGAGAAGAATGTGTATTCTGTTGTTTTTAGATGAAAATATCTGAATATATCTGTTAAGTCCATCTGGTCTAATGTATCATTCAGAACCATTGTTTCTTTACTATATTTCTGCATAGATCATCTACCTGTCCATTGCTGTAAGTGGGGTAATTAAGTCTCCTACAATCATGGTATTGCTATCTTTTCATTTATTTATGTTTGTGATTGATTCATATATCTGGGTGCGTCACATTGAGGGCATAAACATTTACACTTATTAGCTCTTCTTGATAGACCCCTTAATTATGATATAATGCCCTTCTTCATCTCTTGTTAGTCTTTATTTAAAAAACCAATTTGTCTGCTATATGTACGGCTACTCTGTCTTTCTTTTGACATCTGGTAGCATGATAGATAGTTCTCTGTACCTTCACTTTCATTCTGCAGGTATCCTCAGGTCTAAAGTGAATCTTTTGTAAGCAGCATATAGATGGATCTTGGTTTTTTATTGATTCTGATACTCTATATCTTTTGATTGGGGGCATTTAGTCCATTTACATTCATAATGATTATTGAAAGATATGGATTTAGTGTCGTTATATTATCTGTAGGTTTTGTGTTTGTGGTGATCTCTCTGGTCTTTTACTGTAGTCTTTGCTGCTTTCCACCCACATAGTCCCCCTTAGGCTCTCCTACAGGGTTGGTTTAGTGGTCATGAACTCCTTTAGTTTATCTCAATGATATTGTACACATTACTTCATGATTCATTGATTGTTGTTTATAATATAGACATCTCTCTGACCTTTAGAACCATTTACTGAGTTGTATGCATGGTTCCCAATTTGATTGCTCAATGACATCTCAGGCTCAATTGAACTTGTGAGCTCTGATTCCCATTCCCCAAATCACTCTTTCTCTCTCATACGTTCCTATTTCAGGGAGCACAGCTATAAAATATCTAGTTTCAGAAAAAAAATGGACATCATTCTGTATTGGTTAGCTAGAGTTACTAAACTAAAATACCACAGATTAGGTGACTTATAACACAGATTTTCTTATAATTCTTTAACTTAACAGATGGAAATCAAAGGCCAAGATATTGGCAGGGTTTGATTCATCTGAGGTCTCTTTCCTTGGCTAAGTAATCTCTCCTTATCTGCCTTTTCACTTTATGAGGTTTAAGTTACCTGCCCTCAACTGCTGTCCAGAAGCAGATGATCCTGCTGACATATCATCAGCAAGTAGCCTAAGTCTACATCACAATGCCTACATCATTCACTTCACCTCATCTCATACATAGGCATTTTATCATCTCACATCACAAAAAGAAAAGAGTATAGAACTAGAATATATTTTGAGACAAAGGCCACATTCACATAACTTTTATTACAGTATATTGTTATATTTGTTCTATTTTTTGTTAGTGATTGTTGTTAATCCCTTACTGTGCTTACTTTATAAATTAAACTTTGTCATATAAAGGAATAGAAAGAAACACATAGTATGTATAAGGTTCAATTCCATCTGTGGTTTCAGGCATCCTATGGAGGTCTTGGAACATATCCCCTTCAGGCAAGAGGGACTGCTGTGTCTGCCTTTTTCTTCATATGATCTTCTCTCTGGACTTGTGTCTTCTTCTTATAAGGAAACCAATCATACTGGATTAGGTCCATCTTAATGGCCTCACTTTAACTCATTAAAGACCCTCTATCTCCAAATACACTCACATTCTGAGGTACTGGGGCTGAGAACTTCAACATGAATCTTGACATAACACATCCTTAATCTCTCTCTCTCATCCTTACTCCCCTATCTTCAATCACCAAGCCACAAATCACCAAGCTTGGTGATCTTCAATCACCAAGAGGTATTAAATACATCTCTAATATATCTACTTTTTCTCCGTCACACTGCACTAACCTAATCTATGACAGCATCAGTTTTCACTCGGATATCCAAGACTCCTAGTTTCATTCTGCATCAATCATTTCTTCATATTAGTTAGAATGACCTTTCTGAAATCCATATCTGAATATATCACAACAGTGACTGTATCAAGTGGTGCCAGAGCTCAGATGAGCTGCAAAAGTGTCAGAGGAACCCATTGAACAACAAGCCAAAAATGGAGAAGTTAAGCCTTTAATTACCTACTGCCATGATACAAGCAATAGTCTAAAGTGGAGAAGGTGCCAATTCCCCTGGTTCTATTTTCTCCCATGGAAGGGTGCACCATGGGTTATGTAGGGTTATGTAGATCAGATGTGAGGGTTGTCTTACAATTGAGGAGAGCCTAGACAAAAGGGTTCAGATGTTTTATGAACACTGAGGCTGCAGGAAGATGAAGAACAGGGTTAGAAGCGGAAAAGTACTGGATACTGAGTCAGAGTGGAGAAAAGTGTCTTCAAAGTTTCTCCTTTCTCTCCTCTATTCTAGAAGAATGACCTCTTTCAAACGACCCAGATAAATAGATCTAAGACTGAGATGCCTGGGCTAGAAATGCTAATATTCCTAAGAGTAGTGCTGGCCCAGTGGAGCCTGAGTTCTTGACTACAATTCCCTTGAGAGCAACTGCACTGTTCTATGTACTAAGTCTGGGGTGTGTGTGTGTGTGTGTGTGTGTGTGTGTGTGTGTCTGATGGGATACTGAAGGAATGCGGAGCAACTCTACCCCATGAGGCCTGCCAGGTAAAGCCTCTGTAATTGCCTATTGTCAAACCTGAAAAATGACATAAAAGATTTTAACCAGGAGCTGAGCTTCTAAAGTGGTACAATCAGAGAGTTAAATTTTAAAAGTCAGAATCAGACTCCATGGAGTAAAATCTTGACTCTGATAATCATAAGCTGTGGATCATGGACAATATCTTAAGCTTTCTGTATTTTACTTCCCCCAGCTAAATTTGTGTAATGATAGCACATATATTTCATGGATTTTGTATCTTAAATGAATTAATAAAAGATTCTTAAAACATCACCTTGTATATATGCTGGTTGATCAACACAGGTCAGCAATCATTAATCATTATTATTATGACTTTCAAGAGGAAAATAACTAAAAATACATATGCTAAAATTAATTTAATCACCTTATAGTTTCAGCTTACAAATATGTATGTTTTTATAGACAGTTTAAAAGAATAATAAAAACAAAAAATGGTCATGATGTGGTACAAATTATCCTTATTATGCCCTTACTAAGGTGACTAACATAAATATTTATATATGAAAAAATGAGTTGCCTATGAGAATATTAAATGGTAAACACTAAATTATGTTAAACAGACATGTTTTCCTATCTTAGAGATGAAACATAAAAAGCTCTTATCTTTTCTCTCAAAAAATAAAAAGAGGATCATCTATTACCATCATTACCATCTGGTGCCTTGTATAAAAATACATTAGTATATTGAATACAAATCATAAAATTATCTTAACAATTATGTTGCCTATCACTGAGTTAAATGTTCTGGACAATAAATAAGGTTATAATATGATGCCTTTAATTAAGATGTAAGATTAGTTCAATAGTTGGCTGAATTTAAAAAATTACTCTATTACCTAAGTTTTGATCATTCTAATCCATTTTTAAAGTTCTAGATCTCTAAATACATTGTGGTCCTTCCAGGAAGAGAAAATTCTTCAAAATTTTAGTAAAAATTCTTAGGAGTAACTTTGTTAGTGTGAGGGAAAATCATAGAACAATCCAATAAATGCATAGTGAAATAATACGGTCCTCTTGAAATTTATTACCATGTATAATTTCAGTTAAAAAATTCAGGATAGAAGCAGTGTTTCTAATGCATGTTAGCCAATGTTTATTTAACAAGTGATATAGAAAATCTTAGGTAGTTTGTAAATAGATGCTGGCAGATCTCTAGGGATTGTGATTACTCTAAGGCTTGGTAAAACCTAGAAACCCTGAATGGCATATGCTTATGTAATTGATAATGGCTGGATTTTATTAATTTAATAATAATAATTGAAAATGTCTATAATGGTTCTGCACATCAAACCCTTATATAGGAGTCATTTGTATGTTTTAGCAGTGAACATCAGAATATTTGGTTTTCAAGTCATGACTAGAATTAAGGGGGTTTAAAACTTATTCCTAAAACTAAATCTCAAACAGTAGGCTATATTTCACTATTGACAATCTCCAAAATTAGGCAGTGTAATCATTTTCATTTAAGCATATCAGAGAAACTTACTCTACCAGCATGCATGCCTTTATTGTCTTTATTTATTATCACCATCAGTTAATAATCTCACTAACTTTTTTCCATTTCTTTTCATGTGAAAAGACTCTCATGTTACACTATTGTTTTGCCTGTGGAAGTGTTATTCTGCCTAACTGCAAGACTAAGTGGTCAAACAACACGGTTAAAAGTCTAAGCAGGTAGTGACAGGCTAAAAGATAAAATATTGAATCCTGAGACTCCATTTGTAATGAATCTATATCCCACATGCCAAAATCATTTGGCTACCCATAGTTAAGGGATCCAAGGGAACACTTCAAAGAAATAGATACAAGGGAGGATGAGTCTTTGAACTAGGAGATTCTTTTAGAGTGAAAACACGAATTGCCAAAAAACCACAGATGTTCACCACATGAACAGGTGAAAAAATACTACTCTTTCAAATATATTTATCAAAGTCTTTTCTGCCTTTCTGTAATTTCATTTTAAATGGGTCTCACTTTTCAGCTGTTCTCTGCTTAAAAACCTTAATAAGTAAAGACAGATTGCATGACTTCATTAACAATGGTGAGCCAGAATCTCAAGGCCTTTTCTGGGCCTCTTTTCTTGGCATATGTAATTTTCTAATTGCTGTTCTTTAAAGCAAGAACGGCAATTAGAAAAATGTTATCTGAGGACACAATTCAACTGAACATTATTTGGCATTTCAATTTGTTTTCTAGCATTGAATCATTGTAATAGAAATTCTACTTGAAAACTAGGTTTGTCATAATCACCTGCTTATAGTTTATCTACCTCTATGGATTTCCTTTTTCAAATCTTCAGTGACCCATAAATATACTTATTAGCACCCAAGAAAAGTTCATTGGAACACCCCTAATAGCAATTAGTGCAAGAAAGCAGAGCAGCAAAATGCATTTTTAAAATACATTCATTTATTTACTTATTAGAAGCTCTGTGGAATTGTTAAGATGGTCTTTGGTAGATTAAGGATGACTACAAATTCTTTGCAGCTTCTGAGGAGTAGAGTCTAATTCCCTTTCCCTTCAATCTGGGCTGGCCTCAGTGAACTGTTTGGCCAAAAGAATACTGAAAGAATGTTTTGGACTTCTAAAACTAAGTTTTAAGTGTTGCAGCTTTCATTTGGATCTTTGGGAACATTTGCTGATTGAAATCAGTTGCCAATTTGTGAAGACACACATGCAGACCCACAGAGAGGCTCATGTGAAGAACTGAGGAACCAGCTGACACCCTCTCTTAGCCCCCAGTTGACAGCCAACACCACAGCCATGTGAGTGAGCCACCTTGGATGTGATTCCTTCAGCTCACTTGATCCATCCCAGCTAATGCTGCATCAAGTAGAAAAGCCATTCTGTCAGGCCCTGCAGAAACTGCAGACTTATTACCAAAACTACTAATTGCTGTCATTTTACATTGCTAACTTTAAGATTTAGCAATTTATTAGTAATGCAGCAATAGACAAACAGAACAAGAACTGTGGCTTAAATAAAGTTATGCAAAAAAGAAAGGGTGGGAGAGAGATTTTAATTTTTCCTTTTACTTAATGTATCATATTGTTTTATTGTCTTTAGAGTTCAGCTACTAATAAACATTCTTTTGGTCTACCAATCTGGATGTCTGTAAATCTTGAATTTTTTCTAAATTGCTTGCAGTGATTATTATGCCTTGAAAAGAACACTCCAGCACTTCCTATCAGAATTTTCTTTAGAGAACTTCCTCTGTTCAGGTAATTCTTAGTAATGGGAACCAAGAACATATATTAATCTGGTCAAAACAACATCACACTACATAAGCCATAAAATAAATATGAAATAAGGAAAGTGATGATAATGAACATTATTGATCTAGTGAGAGATCACTAGTTCCCTCAAACTCCCTCCCTACCTCAGCAGCTGACAATATTACTGACAATATTACCTATTCAATTACTCAGAACTGAGTCATATTTGAGTTCTCTATATTACTCAGACCTCAAAACTCCATTCAGCATGGGTTCAATTCAAATTATAGCTCACACCTGTCCACTTATCTCCATCTTCTTTACATGGGTTAAGTCACTATCTTCTTACACACAACCAAAATAATAAAATTCCTTAATTCCCCTTTTCTTCAATATAAGTCAAATAAGTAGAGTGAACTTTTTGAAAGGAAAATTACACCTAGTATATATGACTGAAACTCTACAGTGAAACCCTATCTCTATAGATCTTTACAAGACCTGATCTCCAAACTCTTTTCCAGGAACCTGTTTTGACTACAGTACTACAGTACATTACAGAACGATCACATTTTCCCCCCCTTCCCCACAGCATCTTCCTTAATAGTTTGAACACTCTAACCTGTATCTTCAAGTAGCCACGTTTTCTTCCTTTTCAACTGCACCTTCTTTAAGGTCTTAAATACTCTAACCTGGATCTTCAAGTAGCAGGCTCCTCTTGTTCCTTAGATCTCAGATCTCAGTCCAAGTAACTGTGACCACTGTGTAATCTAAGGTTATTTCCCTCCTTCAATCTCGTTCAATATTAGTTTCTTCATAAAACTAACTACAATCTGATATTACTTCGTTGATTTTTTTTTAACTTGTTACTGAATTGAATATCCACCCACCTTACCTAGTACAAAAGTGCTGGAAGAATAGGCATGACGTTCTTCCTGTTCCAGAGCCAAGAAATGTGGTTTGTGCTAGCTTTTGCATAAATATTTGCTAAATAAACAAATAATTCTTACATGTATTTCTAGAATTTGTTTCTCAAAAGACTTTGAACCATGTAATAGGCATAATGCCATAAATCTTTAATTCTAAGGAAATATGATCATAAGACATCTTTATTTATCTTTTGAAAATAGCACAGATCCATCAAATGATTCTTTACCAAGTTTATGTTAAGCAAAGATAAGCACAAAAACACAAGCCAGTCTCTTCACTGTAGACTCACTCTAATTTTCTGTGGTTTTTGTTGTTTTCCAATCAAATGCACTAATTCAAATAGCAAGTCTCAAATGATCTTAAAAAAGTATTTCAAGAAAAGAAAATGTAACCACGATAACCAAGAAAAAAGGAACAGATATCCTATAAGGAGAAATGGTATCAGTATTCTTTTTGATAGCTGTATGCATTTAGGAAGTGAAATAATTTTGAAATGATTAACAAATTTTAAATATCAACAAACCTGTTTCACAAAGAGACATAAAATCTTTATCTAATTTCCTTCATTCAATACAACGTAAGAAATTGTGAAATGTCAAATAAACCTTTTTTTTTGGAGTTTAAAAAGTCAAATTTGAGTCCTGTTAGAATGAAAGATTACATTTTCAAAAGGAGTGGTGAAAGTTTCAGTGCTGAAGGATGTTGGAAATCTCTAAGTCACTTATTCACAGAAGTTGTATATTAATATGTAATTTTGTTCTAAATATTTTTATTTCCAATATTCTTTAGAAGGTTTTAACTCAATTTGTCTCTAACCTTTTTTAAGAAAAATTATTCTATTCAAATATATCTATGTTAGTAATATATACTTATCTTTATTTATGGATATAAAGTAGAGAATTTATTAGATCAATGTTATCACCATCTGCTATTTTTAGTTTGTAGTAATAAAATTAAAATCAGTAAAACATAAAGATTTGCTAGACTGCTAAATTCTAGGGAATTCATCCTGTCTTTAGAGCAAATCACAAGATGATTCCATCTTCTTTAAAAATAAATCAGAGTATTGCTCATCTTGAAAATGAAAATTTAATAATAACAAGAAGGATGAACAAAATTAGACATGCAATTAACAATTATTAAATGCTTAAACAGGATCCTGTTTTGTGAGGCACTAAATACATTTCACTAATAAATTTCGATAATTAAATTAATTAATTTAATACTCATAATAATCTAACAGGGTATAAACTACTTTTATACCCAGACAGTAGTGCTAAGAGATGTTAAATAACTTTCCTTACTCAAGTCATATAGCCAATGTATTGAAATTAGCATTCAGACCAGGGTGGGTAGTCTGACTCCTCAGTATAAATTCCTGATTATTATACTGTGCTGCCTCCCAATGGATGTTTTAGGTTCTCAGCATCCACTGATATAGATTCATCCACTACAACACATTTAGATCATGATCTTTGGAGGCAGGCATAAATGTTCAAATACCAGTTCTGCCACATACTATTTTTGTCATTTTGAAGTTCCCTAACTTTCTGAGCTTTATTTTTCCATCTTCAGTAGATAATGATTTTTTTCTACCTTTCAGGAGTCATTATAGGAATGAAATATTTTTACATAATGAGGTGTCCAGCATCGTACTTGACATGAGCTTGGTGATTAATAAGTGTTAATTTCCATTCCTTACTTTTTAATATGAAAAGAGATGTGTATAAAAGTCAGAGTGTGTGGCATAGTCATCATACATGAATTCAAGGACTAGGAAAACCACTAAAAGTCATTTATTAAAATAGAGCTGACTTCCTAAATAATCCAATGTTCTTTTGACTAAGATAAGAAACTGTCACTAACTAAAGGAATGTACCCAAGTTTGTCTGTACCTGTTGTACCCAGGTTTTACTCTGAGATATCCGTCACAGGGAGTTGAAAAATGTTTTATCTATATTTGGAAGTAGGTTCAAGGTTATAATAAATTATGATTGATAGAAGTTCTGAGTTAGCAACAGTGGTGGCTGTTCAGAACATCAGAATTCCAGTACATATTTGTGACAGTGGACTTGCATCGGCATAAAGACATAATGAGACTATCAAAGATGTCAATGCTGGTTGTGCCCAGCAGAAGAACACCCAGGGTACAGGGTGAGTGCAGACTGAAACTTAGCTGGTGTTCCATGTGCCAAACTCTCCAGTTCAGCACTGGAAATATACAGTAACAACACCATACAAACTAAGATCAGTGAATGCTCAAATATATCCTCACCAATCCCTAAACAAACGAAATCATAGGGTGATCAGGGACCTAGGATTTCAGGACTTTGTATATTTTTATACATAGACCTGGCTGCACAAATATGTCTTTTAGATAAAATTATTTTCTGTTTAAGACACAAATTAATACTTACTATAGAAAGTTATTCAGTAATAAATATAATTTTGGTATACATCCTTTTAAGTTTGGTGTAAGCAGATACACATGCATTTTTCCCCAGAAATAAGACTCATATCATACATGCCATCTTATAACTTGTGATAATCAATGTTATTTTAAATCCTTTTCTAGTGTTATTAAATATTATTGTCAACATGTTTTTAATGTTTGAGAAGCACACATTTTAAATCATTATCTATTTTTATAGTTTATCATTGGATTTTTCTATTCTGTAGATCTTATGTTAACCTCTTTGTTTATTTGAATTGGTCTTTGGATAAAAAGCTAAGGATTAAATAATTAGTTGAAGAATATGGGCATTTTAAGTTTTTCTTTGGTTTAAGTAAATTGCTAAATTGTTCTTAAGAAATGTTGTGATATTTTACATAGTCAATAGCCATATATTAGAATGTCATTTCACCACTGCCTCATAAAACCTTGATACGCTATTAGTCTTCATTTTCAAGTACTGAACAAATGGTATATTATTATAATATTAGTTATATGTTATTATATTAATCTTAATCTAGAAAGAGCCATTTGCTTATTTCCTTTTGAAAATTGCCTAATCATAAATTTAGCCATTCCTCTATTGGGGTATTCACTTTGTCTTTAATTTAAAAGCATTCTTTTAAATTTTGTTCTGGAAAAAAACAAATTATTGAAATAAAGAACAAAGAGCTACAACTAGACGCATTTTTATTAGCTATACACAATATATGCATAACTGAGATGTATGTATGTAACATTATCAATACTTCAGGTCTTTTTCTTCTTTGTCTTCATCTATTCAGTTTTTATACCCCCAAAGGTAACCTCTATTTGAATTTCTATAACTCTAGAAAGTTCTTGCTGTTTTTGAACTTCATATAATTGAAATTATATAATGTCTGGCGCTTTCTTTTTGATCCTTATTTTCTATCGGATTGATCGAACATTTTACTGCAAGCAGTTAGTTAATTTTCCTTTTTTTTCACCATGTGTAGAAGCATTAGTTCATCATTCTTATTCACTTTATAAACTGACTGCAATATATTTATATATTATATGATTTGTGGACATTTAAGTTGTTTCTAGCTTTTGTTTATCTTGAATAAAGTGGCTATGAATAATTGGTATATATATTTGGGAAAACATATCTACCTATTTCTGTTGTGTGTATACTTAGGAAGGGAATTACTGACTTGCACAATTTGCACACCCTCAACTTTAATAGATGCTGACAGTGTTTGCAAGCGATTGTACTCATTTCCACTTCTAGTAGCAGTTTATGACAGTTTGGGTTGCCTTATCTCTTTGCCAACAAATAGTCACCTGGCTCATATTTGTAATTTATTGTAGTTTAAAGGGGTATTTCTCTGATGACCAATGTTGAACAATATGTTCACACTTCAGGATATTCTCTTTAAAAAGGTAATATTCAAGTCTTTTTTACTTATTATCTCTATTAAATTTTCAGCTTTTTTATGTGGATTTGTAAATTCTTATAAAGTTTTAATAATATGCATTGCAAATATTTCCTCCTACTTTGTGTTTTTTCATGGTTGTACTAGTTCACTTCTGAGGAATCAGTAATTGTTGATGCTATCGTGGACATCATGGATAATGTAAATAACCTTGACACTTCATCCAGGAGTGTCAAGGTTATTTGAATAATATCTAGCAAATTATGCTCTTATAATGATCTCAATGTCCTTTTATTCTTATTTAGTCATTTTCATTTTTAATTGTGTGGTTTTATAATCACTCATCTTTTTTTCTTAAGTTTTCAAAGATTTACTACTTTATTATTTTGCATTTATTAAATACATTTTATAACATTTTAATTTTCATCTGTATTTATAGTTTTTCCATCTTATATTTATTTTTTCCATCTCTATCATATTTAGTCGAATACTTAAGTCTATTATTTTAAATAACTCTTATTTGGAAAATAAAAGTGTTTAGGGCATAGAGCTTCAGATAAAAACTTCTGTAACTGTGCTCACAGATATTGGCACATAGTGTTTTCATTTCATTTCTTTTTAGACAGTAAACAACTTAGGTATTTGTTTTCACTCTAACAGGAATTTTTTAAAAGAGAAGTTCTTGTTTCTGTTTGGATTTTTGGTAAGTTTAAGGTGGTTTGGATTTTTATTAATTTCAATAGCCTTTATTTTTTCAAGCAGTTTTACGTTTATAGCATGATTGAGAGGAAGGTACAAAGATTTCCTACATGCCCCTACCCCCACACGTGCACAGCCCAGTCTTTGTCACTATTGCCCACAGGACTGGTATAGTCGTTATAATTAATAAAGTTACATTAACACATCCTTATCATCCAGTGACCATAGTTTACATTACGGTTCATGGAAAATAATTATAATTTAATTGCATTATGGCCAAAGAACATGGTATATACTACTTCTGTTTTTATAGAATTTCTTGAAGTCAGGGTCTGTTTTCATGTTTCATGAGTATGAGAAATGAGAGCACATTGTTCATGTTCAGGGCATGAAACATATTTGAAGGAGTGTGTGTGTGTGCGTGTGTGTGCGTGTGTGTAAAAAGATCAAGGGTGAGATAAAGAAAATTTTGTATCTCTTTATTCATTTATAGTATTCTAGATGTTATTAATATTCTCAGTACCTTCTCTTGTTTTAGTCTACATAAGCAGTAATGAACTGAGTTTTAAGTTTTTTATAATTGATTTGTTTCCTACAAAAATTTATTTTTGTATATATGGAAACTTGTTATATGAATTTCGATCCATACATAAAACTTATTACTTCTCATTATAGATTTTTGTAGTTTATCATTATAAATAAGTTCTCTTTGCTTCATTTTATACTACATGTTAATGGCATATTACCAACATCCTTATTTGTTTTGATTTGCATTTACCAAGTAGTTGTTCTTTTTCCTTTAACTTTCAAGTAGTGATATAGCATATGGACGAGGTTGGAGTTTATCTTTTGATTAAACAGAAGTGTATTCATTTTTTTTAAAACAATTGAATCTCATTTATAAATATTGATATGTCAAATATTTCTGTGTTTAGATGTGTCATATATTTTGATATTTGCTTCTTTGTTTTCAGTATCTGGGGCAGTAACCTTCAGAGACCTATTCTTACCATGATATATGTTCACTTTTCATCCTCCTTTAGTTTGATTCATATTGCTGATTTAACAATCATTCTTTACATTTGGGGTTTGTAATTATTCCTCCTTTCACTGAAGATAATTTTGTTGGTGGTGGTGCTAAATTGTCTTTTATTATTTTATGTATACATTTTTTTCTAGAGTTATAGGTAGAAATACCATTTCAGGACAGTTTTTAAGTGAAAACTGTGTTGCCCATTTAATAAATTGGAAAGTTTTTATCTTGATTCCAAACGAACCAGTGTCCTGTACCACGTAGTGTAGAATGCTGTTCTGCCTACCATGTGGCCAGAGAAATGAAAAAAAAAATCATAGGTAATTTGAAATTAATATGTAGCTGATCTGTGTCTGTAACTTCCCTATAGGTCAGTGTTATCAGAGAGAGAGGTTTATTTCAGAAAACTGCATTCTATCTTGACTCTGCTTTTGAACTGACTATAATTGTTACTGAAATACTTTCCTGTGCCTTGCCTGCCTTATTTGTAAAAGTGACTATTGATAACATTGCTTCTATCAGTTTGTGTCACTATGGTACTATTTATCTGAACCAATATTACCTCTGGAAGAAATTGTAGCAAGGAAAGAAAGCCAATATTCAATAACAAAAGAAAACTACATTTGTGTTTTTTCAGTTAGTAATCCAGCCAAGGTTTTAAAATGCCCACAGCATATAGTTCAAGTGGGTGTGTTCCAGTACACTCCCCTGAGTCACTGTTAACTAACATCGTAATGACCTCATCTCCTCCTACTAGTATATTTTTTAGTCCACCTGCTAAACTGTTGTGCAAATTTGTTCTGGTTGTTAATAAGTGCAACCAATCTGTAGAGAAGATGAAAATTTTTCAGTGATGATTAACTTCACTCCTCTGTAGTTATCTTCAAGGACATTATGCTCATTATTATTATTTTTAAAATTCCCATTTTAAGTGTATTATCAATCCTTCCTCTCTCTGGATGACAAAAGCAAAGCTGGGTGATTATTTAACAACTAAGCACCACCAGCTGGTACTGCAGGCTGGTGGAAGTTACCATGTGTTCCCCCTTCATCCTACCATAAATCCTTTAAAATGAGAATGTGAAAAGCAAATTAAGTTCATAAATGTCTTTGGATATGAACCATGAAGAAACATCAATATTTTAATGCTATAACTAACCATCAAGGAGATGGGGTGGGAAATGAAGGATATCAAGAAAAATTGATATACATTAATTAGTTTAGCTAACGTATGTGACTTTCATTGTAAGTGTCCTCTGAAAGTGTCAAGATGCCACACTTAGAATTTAAATGAAGATAGTGCATGTTTAGTAATGTCCAAAAAGATTAATCCAATTATAAAGATATAGAAACAGTGAAAAAAATTACACAACAGAGAATGAGCAGTGTACATTAAAAAAGCTCATTTTGGTCATTTTAACACTTATGCCACTGCTTTATTGCTTATTTTAGGACAATTCTGCTTTATATGGATCAGAAAGTAGTTTCTTTTCTTTCATTAATTCTAAAGTGTGGACTCTATTATCAACTCATAAACTACTCCACTGACTCACCTTTTCTCAAGTACTCAGGGAAAAGATGGTTAATTTTAGATTTGACACTTTAAGTCATTAAGAGCTTCACTTACAGAATTAAAACTTTCTAAGGTACAAAACAGAAATGTAATGAAATATTTTAGGTGTTTTATTTTTGGAAAATAATAAGCAAGTTACTTTTTTGCATTATTCAATATATTTTATTGAACCAGAGAAAGAAAAGTGCTATTTTGAGTTATAGATGAATTATATTTTCCACTTTGTTGAGAAGATTTGTCCGGGATAAATTTGAAGTGTTACTGGGACAGAAGTTACCTTTCTGACCACTTATCCCACTAGGGCTCTCTCCTTCAGTAAACTCAAACTCTCCTCTTAGCTTTGACTTAGGGAACTGATTCCTCACATGAATCTCTCTTTTGAGTTACCGACTATTATAGTGCAGGAAGAAAAAAGGTCTAACCACTCTATGTGTGGCTACTCCCATTCTCTCATCTTCTGTCTTTCGCTTTGCTCCTCCATGCCACTGGAAATGTGGGTTCCCATAGCACAGAGCATGAGCAGGTGATCCCTTCATCCTTCCCACCCTTGAGACAGAGGTCACACTTCCTTTGAGAGTTCTCTGACAGGGCTGTGGGCAAGCATGAATAGTTTTAATACTCAGCTGGCTCTTTGCACGTAACTTTATAGTGTCTTATTTTGATGGTCACAATTAGGAAGAAATGGGAAATAATCAGGTATGGTGTTATAGCCTCTAACTGAGAGAGAAGGTGAAAGGGCAAAAGAAGATCCGGACTGGTGTCAGAAAGGAACAAAAACCTGAAGGCTTCTATGGCCAGTCTGACCTCATGTAGATGCTCTGACTGGTGTGGAATACTGACTATCATGAATGTATAATTTAAATGTTCAGTACCTTTTAGCAATTTAAATCATCTAGATATTTCAAGTCTGCTGGAAATCATTTTATTTTTAAAAGATGAAAACAGAAAGTAAGTAACTTTATCATGTTACATGAGATAAAACAGATAACTTTAAGATGAAATTATTTTTAAACATTCACTTTTAAGTCATTTGCTTGACATTCAGAGCATCATTCCCTTCCCTGATAAAAAGTTTATAAAGTCTGACTATATTTCCAAATAATCTCTAAAGGCCTTTCTAAGGCCCTGTCATTTTATCCCTCCACTTCTCATTCCAAGTATGATTTGACAATTTTCCCTTTTATAGACCCCTGCATATAAACTTGGTCCTGTTCCAGATTAGATCCAGTGTTCATTAGCATCTGGGTTTTTTTTCCCCTTGTTTTTGTTGGAGACCACTGACCTCGGAAAGTTATTTCTCATGACTGACCAACTCTTTGCTTGGTTCCTTTTGTTAAGCCACTTTATATATATATACACACACATATGGGTACTTTAATTTCTCTAAGAATTTTAACAAAAGCTCTCTAAATAATATTTTGCCACTACTAACCTTTCACAAGGAGACTAATATTTATGTGATACTGCTATAAACAAATTACATGTGTCTTTTCAAAAAATGTTTATTTATTTATTTTGAGAGAGAGAATGAGAGAGATGGAGCAGAATCCCAAGTAGACTCCACACTCAGCACGGAGCCCAATCCCATGACTATGAAATCATGAACTGTTCCAAAATCAAAAGTCAGATGCTTAACTGCCTCAGTACTGAGGCACCCCTAAATGTACCATTTTATATAATCATTATTATAAACGTCTGTGGGTGGGACAGTTTATGAAACCAAAGCACAGAGTAATTAAATAACTTTTCCAAGATCACAGTATTAGGTACTCAGAAGAGCTAGGATTTGAACCTAGGTAGTGTAGATCTCAAATCCATGTTGGAGAACATTGTTATCCATCCAGTCTCCCTGGTTCATCATATAATTTTCTTCTAAATTTCTCATTCCCATGTTACCCTCTGTGACCCCGATCCCACTAGGATGTCATCTACCCTTTTACCTCTTTTAGAACTCCCTGACCTGCCTTTGGTGTTGTCCCTTCTCTATATAGAGGCAAGTCAGTCCACTTTAATTTGGTTTAAGAACCGTGCTTCAAATACATAAAAACAAAAATAAAAAAACCTTTGCCCTCCATAAACTTACAAGTGGTAAAGATTGTTTAGGAAACATAGAAATGCTACAGTATGATAAGAATGAGATTAAACTGTACACAACGCTTCTTCCTGGAGTAGGGAACTGAGACCACAGCTGCTGGCCCGTGCCTGGGTGAGAGGGACCCCAAAGAACGATGTGATCTTTGTATCTTCTTTGGAGCTCACCAAAATTTAATTTCAAAATTTATGCTTTTAATACTACCCAAAAGGGCAAAATCAACAAAAGTGTTGATTTATTTTAAAATAACTGAGGGATAGTTAGGACTGCTTGAACTTTTCATTCGTCTAGAGATAGCCCCATATAGTAGAGTAAGAAACAATGGACTAACATGTTTAATCTACTTGAGGAAATAAGAGAATGGCTCAGAGTCAGATGAGCCTTATAAGTATAATTACATTGGTTGTCCAGATGGTAGAGGAAGCCCCAGAACAAAGATAGGTGCAAAGGTGCTAAACATTTGAGTTATTAATTTTAGGCATTTATTCATTAGTGACACAGATATTATAGAAGTTTACAAGATGCCAGAAACTTTTCTAGGTACTTCACAGTATTTTCAATAATAAACTATTTCAATGCAGGTATTACCACTATTTTAGATATGCCATAACTGAAGTTCAGAAAGGAATGATATCTTTTTTATATAATTATATAGTTAGTGATGGTTAATCTGAGAATCTAATTTACAAATGTTTACCTTCCTTAATCAATACACGTCGCTGTAAGTCAGAGACTATGCTGTGGTCTAGACAGAAAGGAGCGAAGCTGGGAAGAGATGCTGATGGGGCTAAAAAGTTAGACAGGGGTCAGATTACAAAGTAAAATAACATGATTGTGTTTGTGCTATGAAAAAAACAACAAAATTCTACAACTTCTATAAAGATTAGAAAAGATACAGAGGGTTATCATATATGGAAATAACTAAACAAAAGCCTTGGTGGCTTAAAACTAGAGTTAGAGAGGGAGAGGGATATTTGAAAGTAGAATACACAGAGCTTAATGGTCAATATGTATTGTTGATTTTAATTCCTTAATTTGAGCAGAGTTGTTTGAGTGTTGTAGAAGTGGAGTAGAGGTTAGAAAATGAGTTCAATTTAGAGATTATTTAATTGGAGGTGAGTAGTTAAGAATGAGAGCAAGAGTGAGTGAGCACATGTGATAGAATGCGAGTGAGCACAAGAGAGTGAGAGAGTGTGCAGAACTTGAGACAGGAACATTTGACCTTCTCAATTTCTGGCTACTGAGCCTGCTTGCCAACACCTGTCCCACAAAAACAGATTCATTTAGTGGCTGGGCAGGTGTATGTGCCTTCTGTTCTGACCTACACCCCTGGCTAACCTGATGCTCCTTTTAACAGCAGCAGACAAAATCAACTTAAGTGAAAAATTAGGGGCGCCTGAGTGGCTCAGTCAATTAAGCCTCCGACTTCAGATCAGGTCAGATCTCACGTTCGTGGGTTCGAGCCCCGCATCAGGCTCTGTGCTGACAGCTAGCTCAGAGCCTGAAGCCTGCTTCTGGTTCTGTGTCTCCTTCTCTCTCTGCCCCTCCCCCTCTCATGCTCTGTCTCTCTCTGTATCAAAAATAAATACAACATTTAAAAAAATTTAAAAAAAAAGTGAAAAATTAGCTGATGACAAAACAGAGCTCTTTAATGCAATGACCTTGTTCTGTGCTTTATCTATGAAGATGAAGAATGATCGTTATCATTTATTGGGCACTTAACGATAGTAAACAGAATATTACTAGATTCTAACATATCTCTGATGCCTAAAAGACCCTGTGAGATAAATATTATTATTATTGTTATTGCTATTATTTTGCAGACATTAATTGAGGCTTAAAAATTTTAAATCAATTACCTAAATAACTAGTAAGTGATAGAGCCATTTCCTCAAATACAGCTCTGTTTGATTTCAAACCTAATATTTAAACATTATCCTATACTGTCTCTCCAAATTCTTCCTGGTTCCAGTTGGATAATCCAAGGTTACATCTCCATCATCTATATTATGATGTAATTCAAACTCTGTAGAATTTAACTCCAGAACTTCTATGTATAGCTTATGCAAGAAGCTTAGCTTGGCTTCAGCTCATTCTCTGAAACATATCAGTGCTTTCTATACACCAAATTCCACCATTTCTCACTCTGTCCTTGAACAAACCATGTTCTTTCTTTTATACCCAAGTCTTTGCTTAAGCAATACATGAAGGTCTTCCCATCCAATACCACTCTTTAAATGGCACTGTCTTGGTGAAGCCTTTCCCACGTCCCCCAAAAAGTATGCATAAAACTTTTTATCATGTTGACATCATAATTATTTGTGTTTCCATTTCTGATTCTCTTCTTAGACTATGCACATTTCAAGAATTTTTTGATGCATTTTTACTTCTTCTTCAAGCAGTGTCAGTCATTATATTGGCAGTGAGTCACATTTGGAGAACTAACAGTTAAAGAGGCTCCATTTGCTGAGAAATTGTGAGACTCCCTTCTATCACCTCTCTATTTCAGAAATGGCAGTAGGACCACTTAGTAGGCGGGCATGGGATGGAGAGTGAAAAGGCCTGGTGGAAGCAGCCTCTAGGTATGGTTGGGACAGTGCTCTGGATAGGGTGCAATCAACAGAAAGAAGTTCCTATTCATTAAATTGCTTTTTCATGATTTAATCTTTAAGTCATTATACATGCATTGAATGATTCCAACAGTTTTTCTCTTGAAATACTTTTCTAGGGGCACCTGGGTGGCTCAGTCAGTTAAGCCTCTGACTTCGGCTCAGATCAGATCTCATGGTTGTGGGTTCGAGCCCCGCATTGGGCTCTGTGCTGACAGCTCAGAGCCTGGAGCCTGCTTCAGATTCTGATCTCCCTCTCTCCCTGCCCCTCCCCACTCATGCTCTATCTCTCTCTGTATCAAAAATAAATTAAAAAAGAAAAAAAAAGAAATACTCTTCTAATAGAAAATAAAAGTGGCTTTAAAATACTGAAATATTTTGAGAGGAAGGATTAGTATCTGATAGTGGAATAATAAATGAGAGTATAATAGGAGAGACCAGAAATACAGCAATACCACTTTCGCCTTCTTTTTTTGAAATAATGCAATCGCTGTCAAAAATAAAAAATAACAACTTCAAAATTTTTACATGGCTCCCTCTGGTTCTGACATATTTTGACAAACATTATGTTCTTAATTATTTGCCAGAGAATAAAACATTAGGCGATGCATCTGGGATCAAACATTGAAGATAATAAAAAGAAATGCAGAAGGAAATTAACATTTGAAATACTTTTAAGTAGCATATAAATTCCTTACATTAGGAGGAAAACATTATCTGAGATATATACCCTCAATGTTTTAAAGTACTAAATAATTCAAGACAACAAATACTACATAATATAAATTATACAAAGCAATGATTATAGATAAATTAAAGTGTTCAGTCATAATGCCATTTAAGAGGGAAATGGGATTAAGAGAAACTGAGAAAAGATGGATTTTAAATAGTAATGCTAAAAGAGGAGACATAAGGTACAAAATATTAACTATATTTTCCATATTCGGTTTGTCTGATCACACCCAAAGAATGTTCACAGCTCAGAGATATTTTTTTACAACCTAATATGAGAGAGAAAAGGAAAGAGGCACCCTGAGGCAAAATTAGTTGTATAAAGTGCTAAATTACATTAGGCTAGGTGGTAGCCTGTAGAGCATGAGTAGAGTGGTGCTGACAGGTCAGACTAACCAAAATATGTTGTCTTTTATTGTAAAAAAATTTTTTATAATGTAAAATGTTCAGCTTACACACATACTGCTTGCAAGTCACCCTCTAACTCCATCTATGAAGAGTTAATAGGTTCAAAATGATTCCTAAGATTAACTAGTTGACGCCCTGCAGCCAAACCAACAGAAATAAAATATATGGAATGGTATTTCCTTTGGGAAATGAGGGGAAGTTTAGAATTAAGAAACTGCCTAAAAGCAGTAGAATAAGGAAGTAGGATCTGGGATTAGATAATAGGGCATTGGAGATTGTTTATAATCAATTATATCAATATAGACTGATTTTCTGAAGACAGGACGATGCTATAAAAGGTAGATACTGGCACCTGAAACAAGCATAATGGGTCACTGTCTTGGTGAAGGTTGATCTTCTCTTAGAGATGGGGATGGAATCCATGTAAGCTCTTCCTGTGAGTGGTTTCAGCAGTGCCTTACATGTGATTCTAGAAGATCCACAAAGGAATGCATGTTTGTATCTTGATTAGCAATATAGACTTCCTATGAAGATGACATAAATTTTTTAAGTTCAAATCTTACTGTAAAGAAACTATTAAAAGCTTCATAAATGAGAAAAGAACCATAGGAAAATTTTTGGACATTTATTATGATATTATTTTATTATTACTTAAAAATATTCTCTCAATAATAAGAAGTCTGTATGATTCCAAGAACTTAACTACAGACCTATCCCATTCCCTAGGGAAACTAGGATAGTTCTATGTGGACTTGAAACAATATCTTTTTCTTTAGTTTTGAACAGTGTTAAACATTTCCCCTAAGGAATTTTAGCAACAGTGAACATTATTTTTTAAATTAACTTTTTCATTAAATGCTTGTTTCCCTTGAAAAGGGAGCAGCTGCTAGTGCTGGCAGACTTTTCTCCCCCCAAACTATGAGTACAAATCAAAAACAATTTGTTTTGTGAATAATCTACAGTATGACAATTTGTCTACAAATATGTCACTGCCTGTTTACCTCAGTGTGTGTCAATTGGATTTAGCCCCTTGTTTGCGGAGAAGAGAGAAAGGCAATCTTGACAGCATCCCTGCCTGCCGGCCTGGCACCGCAGCTGCTCTTCCCCCAACTTCCTGTTGCCACTAAGAACCACAGGGAGTGAGAAGCCACACACTGTGCAGACTGTGGGCTTCGCAGGACTAGGCCAGCTACAAAATTAGAGACCTGGGCTCTCACTGAGAGAGGAGAGAGCTGTTCACACAGAGGCAGATCTTTCTGTACAACACTTTGATTAAGTCTAGGAAGAACCTTAATAGACTGCCATTTACTAGAAAGGAACCTTTAGAGACAAGTGTTGTGGGGGATGGAGTTTGATTTTTTTTTTTCTATCAGCTCCCTCTGTACTGAACAGCTGATGCTTGCATGAAAGGAAGATCAAATAAAAGGCTTATTCAGCATTTATCAGATTCCAGGAAGGGGGGAAAAAAAGGTCAGCTCTAGCTTACTTATATATAGGTATATCTTACATGTATATCACCTGCATGATATACAATTCACCCGGTGTATTTAGTATTATAATGAGTGAAGTCCCTTCCCATGGCTGGGCACAGTTCAATCTTTTCACATAGGCACTTGTGCTGCATACATTAATTCACAACATTGACCTGAGCAAGTGAACCCCAGAACTGCACTAGGTTGTGTCTATGGTCTGTGAATTATTAAAATAGTTCCTAATATTACTATTGTATGACAAATGATAAATGTTCCTTTTCATAGCATTCAGCAGCAGCATTTGTGTTATGATAACTGAATTATAATCTCTATCTCTTTTCCAAATGTTTGTTAAATATATATATATATTTCAAAACTGAGATGTAGGGAAGAAATGGCAAACCCAATAGAAAGATTATTTGAAGGGCAAAACTTTGTGCAGGGCATGTATCCACTCACTACAGAATATATATTATAGAGCCTTACTTATTAATACCTTCAGATGTGTTTAGAAAATAAATTTTAATATCAACGGCAATCTAAAAATATTTACCTCAAGCCTCAAGTATGCAAGAAGGTAATTTTTTTAAGAAGGTAAAATTTTGAGCAAAAATGTAAATGTCATTGATTTTATACTGATATATTATGATAGTATAGGGACAGGGGCTAAAGAAAGTCAACAATACTTCCTTCTTTACAATATACTTATAAAATTACAATTTTATACTATACACAAAATTCTTTATGAAAGAGAAGTCCTATCTAACTACCTGGTTTCTATTCAGATCACATCATAATAAGAAAATAAAAATGTAGAGTGGTCCCAGTTGGGAAAGAAGAGTATCTCTCTATCCCAGTTATAATGACTACAGAAACAGAATTTGCTATGTGGAGAAGGTAAAACATCATTATTTTTAATATTTACATAAATACTTATAAAGATATAGACTATTAGATAAAAACTGAAAGAAACATAAAACTTTGAGGTAATTGAAAAAAATGATTCCACCTTTAATTCCTCTATGTATAGGGAAAGAGAATAATATACAATAATGAAAATACATAGTAAACTTTTGAAAAAAATAAGCAAAAGGTGAGGTGAAGGGAAGGATAACACTTTACATATTAAGAGTGAGAGGACAGGGACATATGGATAAAGATGATTGGCTGAACACACCATTAAGTTTTGCTTTCTACTGGAAAGAGAGAAAAGGATTTTCATAAAGTTTTTTATCTATAAAGATAAACAAAACATGGAAAAACAAAACCAGAACTAACTTTCTGGAATCTGGAGTGGTGATAGCATATGACTGATAGCATATCCAAGGGACCTGAATCCCAAGCTTGTAGTGAAAAAAGTTGAATAAGACAATTTACACAAGAAAACTATAAAAAATATGCAGAGATTGGTGGCACTGGATGCTTCTTGAAGTGAGGGAAAAAATAAACACAAAAAACCAAACAAATAAAATGGAACTGTATTAAAGTTTGTTGAAGTAGTAGTTAGAATGCCCCTCTCCCTCCCCATGAAGCTCTTGTGAATGCCTGTGCTAATGGATATTCTAATGATGGCCGAGATTCTCCTTCAATTACTTGATTGATACCTCATTGCTTTGAGTGGTGCTGCAAACAGACTTCCGGTGTTAGTCCCCTCAAAAGGCCATATCATCCCAGGTCTCAGCCCTACTCAAGGTGGCCTAAAACTAATGGCTAATCAATGCAGGATGATAAAGTTCTAGCTCTTTAAGTCCAAATAGGGATAACTCTGGAGGGCTATTTTAGTTTCATAGCTGCAAGAGCAATCTGAGTCTGTCTACGGGGCTGTATCGTATCTCTTCTCCTCCTGTCTATAGATATTGAACCCAAGGGTTTGCCTTAATACCCATTCTTAATACGAATCTGATCTCAGAGCCTTCCTCCCAGAAAGGAGACCTGCAAGAATGACTCTTTCTAATCTCCACAGAAGACTGGTGACTTATTCTTTGTAAAGCATAGGATCACAGTAGAAAGGGGAACATGAGGGAGAGTTGAGGGCAGGAGTTTTATACGTAATACAATTCAAATAAGTGAATATTTACACACTAAGGCAGAGATACAAGCCTTCTTCCTTCAAAGACTACTTTTAGGAGTATTCAGACAAACCCTTCTCTGGAGAATCTGAACAGCCTAACTGGGAAGAATAAATACTGCATGTCTATATTAAGGTTAAATGGCCCAAACAGATCACATTAGTGAAGCCCAAAGGTGATCCCAATGATGTCAAAGAGCTTATAATAAGCTCTTTTGAAGTTTTAGAAGAAAACCAAAGATAAATAAGTATACATAGAAACCCTCTAACATAAAAAGATAATTAATGCCAGAATATATATATATATATATATATATTTAATATATTTGCTTTTGAGAGAGAGAGAGACAGACAGAGAGAGAGACAATGTGAGCAGGGAGGCAGAAATAAAGGGAGACACAGAATATCAAGCAGGTTCCAGGCTCTGAGCTGTCAGCACAGAGCCTAATGTAGGGCTCGAAGGCTTGAACTGAGTAAGAGATCATGACCTCTCTCTAAAATAAGAAATATGGAGACTCACTCTAGACGTTCCAACATACAAATTCATGAAATTCCTCCAAAATAAAATTGAGAAAATAGAAAAGAAGTCATCAATAAAATATTCATGAAAAAACTTTTCAGTTTCCAAATTAAAGGAGCTAAGAGTACAGCAAAATAGTTGAAGAAAAATGGAATTCTACCATGGGATCTAGTAGAGTATATAGTTCTTTGACTTTCTCAGAGCAATCTCAGAAGGCAGAATATAGTGAAACAATAGGACATGCTAATGCCAGTAAGATACTATCAACAAAATTCTGTAAGACATATGGCCATTTTTTTTCAATGAGGCAATGCTAAAAGGTTGAGCGTAGTACATTGTTAGATATCAAAAGAAACTTAAGAAAGGTATGAACAAAATACAAGCATATGGATCATGTGGACCTTGTTTGCTTGGACATTTATTCTTATTAGCCAATTTAAAAATTAAAAAAAAGAGAGAATTGGGAGAGACTGAAAACATGGCCTAGTTATGAACTATTTTCACGTTTAACTTACTGGTTGTGTCACTGTCATTGTAGTCTGGGAATAAAACACAGCTCTTATTTGGTATAGATACATACTGAAAAATTTACAAAACACATCATGATTTTGGGAATTTTCTTTAATATTGCCCTGTCCTTTTCCTTCTCCTGTCCAAGAAAAGCATGGAGTGTAAGTAGATAACACAGTGTAGCAGAAAAGTTGATGGGTGCTGATGCTGGGTAATGGGGACAGGGAGATCAGGGCATTATACTTTCTCCTTTTGTATGTATTTGATAATGTTTATAAGATAGATAGATAGATAGATAGATAAGGGACATAAGAAAAACAACACAGAAAGGATATAAAGAAAACATCTTGGAATGATTATATCACTTTGTACTTCTTGTGACTGTTAAAACCAACAGAAAACACACACGTGTGCGTACACACACATACACACACACACACAACCCACACCCATTTTTCCATTGACTTCTAGTTCCAGCTCCCTCCCTACAGAACCAGATTACTTTAGGAAAGTTAAGAAACATAAACATTTATCAGAATTAAAATATATATATTTTTGTAAGAATTTCAGCTCTTAAAATGTAAGTTAAAAAAACCTTTTAGAATAATTAAGAAATTCAAGTCCATAAGGTTAAATAAATTAAATAAAAGATTTTACAACACTAGGTTCTAGAACTAGTTCAGAATGTAACCCCCAATTTATCAATTCCATGCAACCCAACCTGGGGTTTCTTACTTGCAATAGGAGCCATAAAGGGGTTTTCAAATTTTCCTTCTCTTTTAGATTGTGTTTAAGTCACATCTAATGGTTACAGTACCTAATGTATGCTTGTTCTGGCTAAATTTAAATAATGCTGTGTTTATAATATAAACATTTACAAATACTCCCTTTTACTAAAAAGGTGTTATAATATGGTGGAGTGATGTAAATAGTAATTTATAAAGACAAAAAATGGTTTTCTACTCTTCTAAGTATAGAAAATATATTTTATATATAAATTTGCACAAAATAAAATAATGCTTGAAATGAGCAATTATTTTAGAAATTCTCAAAATAGTGACATTATATAAAATTCTGTAAAAGTCGCTTTAATACTTTCATGTTATATTGGACCTGAAGTTATTTTAGGTTACTGTATCATGTAAGTTGTAGTTCACTTTTTAGTTTCTGATTTCTATTAGTGTGTAAAGGATTTACATTTGCATTTAAATAGGAAGGAAATGTGATAAAGATTTCAATTAAAAGACTGTCTGTTTAGGTTAATTCATTTTTAATAGGAACAGTAAATATTTTTCAGTTGTTTTAGTTCTTACTGCAAGACCCGTTCATTGTTCTTTTTTATCTAGTTATGTCAGGTGGTGCTCAATAAAGAACACTATGATGTCGGCCCCTCCTATTTAAGAAACATTTCTCATTTCTTCATTGAGTTTTGAGAAACCAAAGCAAATTTCTGAATAGTACTTGAGAAAACTGATGACAGCAGGTCATTGCTTTAGTATAAAAGATTCTTAACACATATAATATATGTATTAGTATTAATATAAGTGTGTTCAAAAAAGTGTATACTTAAATCTATACACATATGGAGTCAATTTTCATTCTAAAGTCATCTGATGAGAAAGAAAAAAGAAAAGCTATCCTCTAGTGAAAGTTTGGCTAAGTCTTCAGAGTCTCATCTACCTAACAGGAATAGCTCTACAAAATGAATGACCATCCATTAATTAGTCTTCACATATATAACTGATTTTAAAGTATAGGGAGATTCTATAATGACAATATCAATCTTAGTCTGATGTCCCATAAACTTTTTACTTCTGAAGCTAGTTCTTTGAAATGTGGTCTCTAGTCTGTTAATCTTAATATATGTCCTTAGATTCTACACAAATTCAGTTAATTACGTGGGATCTACTTGAAATAGTCTCTGAAAAATAATTGATATATGTTTATCATGTTTTAGGATTTTTTTTTCAATTTTGTTTCTAATTACAATTATCTAATTTGTAGTATGTGTCTTTACTTACTAGTTTCTAAAAAATAGCTCACTTTTTCCTTCTTCAAAACCCCAAAACTGCACCAGACATGCTTTTTGAGGAATTGGTGGAGAAATATAGGCATTGAAATAATGAATTGAAGTGTTTTATTAGTATATTCTGGCCTGCTGCCAGCAGAACATCACACTGGTAAGTAAATGGATTAAGTTTCCTGTAATGCCAGCTCGGAGATATCTTGACAGTTGTGTTTTTCATTCTCAGGTGTCTAGTTAAGGAAAACACAGGGGTCCAATTCAACCTTTAAAAATGTTATCTTTTGACTAGAAAGATTACTGCTTTGAGATGCAATGGGATTTTCCACAGCAAACTTAGCAGAGGATTATGTGTTTCATTACTCTCTGAATGAAAAATGGAGTGAATCGATGTTGTAAATAGAGGATATTTCTAGCAAAAATTTCCATAGAAATTATGACTTATCTCTGTCATTTCTACAAAAAATTCATAAAGCAAGTGGCAGTTGGATTAGAGAAAGTTCCATATTATTTTGAGAAAC
This sequence comes from Suricata suricatta, assembly GCF_006229205.1. NCBI lineage: Eukaryota > Metazoa > Chordata > Mammalia > Carnivora > Herpestidae > Suricata > Suricata suricatta. The sequence goes on from NC_043706.1 coordinate 81,137,015, forward strand.
TGGTCCTTACCCCCCAAATTATTTAGAGGATTTCAACTGTTAAATTCTATTTCATCTCAACTTATTTTCAGCTGTTTTATTCATTTTTTTATTATCATTAGAATCTATTTTCCCCTACAGTATTTTTTTAGGCAGTTTCTAAAGTGACTGTTTCATGGTTGATTTTTTTTCCAGCCATATTTAACCACTGATCATAGCTGAATTGATTAGAGTGACTGTGGAGTAATTTAAACAGATAAGATGGTTGAGCTTACCAAATAAACCACGCCATGGTCCAGTAATTGTGTTCCTATACCTACAACCTAATGCACTGCAATAAGTTAGACATATTGGGAACACAAACTGTAAGAGCTTCCTGTTATATAGTTTACAGCTTTTGTTTATTAGAACTTACCTTCTTAGAGTTTTTAACTCTAACTTAGTGATGTAGGTCTTCAAGCAGATTTCTCTGCAGAATTAGTAAGCTTTGAGAAACATAAAGATAATTTGAAATAGATAAAGGATGAACATTAAATTCAACATCAACAATTTCAAATATCTTTGCTCAGTATGGCTAAAAGAATTGTTCAACTGAAGAATTCCCAGGATTTTTCATAGTAAATTTCAGTTAAGGTCTGTCCAGGTTTCTCCAAAGTGAAAAAGTAGTACTACTTGCTAGATATTGCTAAATTAAAATACAAACAAAAACCTGAATCGAGATATTTTTCCATAATTTTATGAGAACCTGAAAGTTTAAAACTTGTGTGTGTGTGTCTGTATGTCATATGAGCACTATGGTCATAGGAGCACAAAATCTCTAATACTATTTAAAATGTATCACAAATGACCTCTGCTACCAATAAATCTATTTCCACAGTTTATCACAGACTTCATACAAAACACAAGTTTATTTAACTGAAGTTGTATTTTCTACTTTCTACAAACATAAAATACGTATGACATCATGTTCAACATCTGCCATTTAAAATTTTTCTCTTAATGTTTTTATTCATTTTTGAGAGATAAAGAGATACAGAGTCCTAATGTCCTAATGGAGGAGGGGCAGAGAGAGAGAGACATAGAATCCAAAAAAGGCTCCAGGCTCTAAGGTATAAGCACAGAGCCCAATGCGAGGTTAGAATCCATGAACCATGAGATCATGACCTGAGCCAAAGTCAGACACTTAACCGATTGAGCCACCCAGTTGCCTCAACATCTACCATTTTAAAGGATGTTTCTAGACACCTCAGTAAATCATCAGATGGGTTGGACTGTTTTTTGGCGAAAATTAGCAAATTATTCAAATCAATGTATTTAAGTGGTTCTTTTGATAATAAAGATGATAAATTGCTCAAGTAGATTTATAATTATTATTTGGGACACTTTTTACTATTTTATAATTATTTAAAAGTGCACATTATTTATTCTCAAAAGCAGTCATATATTTCCAAAATGCAATAAACTCACGTGGGTATTTCCTAGTGATCACTAGCTATTGATATAGCTGGGACACTCTTAAATCATAAAAAAACAAAATAAAATTATTCTTCTATTTCAATGTTTAAAGCATGAATTGCACAAGCACATCTACTATTTGGGGATTCCATTGGGTTTACCACTGATAATTTTTCCCCCACAATTAGCATTACTGAAGTGTCACATGTGTCACACACATATTATAAAAGAGTTACTGCTGCTATATGGGTCAATGGTAAATGGCTTGTGGCAAATTATAGACATCTTCAAGGTTGGTTTAGTTAAGTAATTTCATGTGCATTGATTACATAATTAAACAAATAAATATATAATCTCAATATTATTTTTATTTTCTCATCTCACTCTTTGCTTATACTAAAATTTATAGTCTTTTATGAAGAGACTGCTGTGGCAAATTTGGAATATCTTTAGGAATATTTTAGGAACATATTTTAAGAGAATCTTTCTTAGGAATTTGTGTTTCTCTTTGCTAAAAATTACTTCCTCAATATGTCCCCAAATGAGAGTATAGGTTTTATCTATATAAGAAAATATTCACTTAAATGACTTTTTGGGGGGGTGGTAATCCTTCCAATAATGGCTATAAAACCATTACTTTAGTTTTATTTTTGAATTTTAACATACTAATATTTTGTTTTAAGGTGGAAATTGTTCAAGTTAAGCATCAATTAAAGGAAAGTACAAAGAAAGAAAAATAATTCCTTTTAGTAGACTCTTTTTGAAGTCTCTGAATGCTTACATATTGAACAATACTTTTTTAGCACATAGATGACATATATGAAATAGTGTCACTTTGGTAAGTGAGGTTGACAAACCTTATTAAAATATATAGGCTGACAGGGAAGGGGAATAGACAGTATTGGTAAAATCTAGTTCAAAATTCAAAATAAATTTTAATGGTACACAGACACATACATACATATATGTGCATATGCACACTGAAATTAAATTTGCATTTGCCCAATGGGAAGACTTAGCTGACTTAAACTTTAAACACTGCTCAATTTGTAAAATTATTGGTAACAAGGTACTTCTTATTAGATTTTTATAGATTTCAAATGATCTACTTTGCAATACAGAAATTATTGCAAATCAATAAGATTAGCTTCATCTCCTTTTGATGCATGAATAAACTAAAAATCCAGTAATTTAATTGGCATTCATACCCACAGTTAGGTCATAAATTAGTAGTGGATCCAAACTCAAGTTTTCCAAATACCAGGTTGTTACTTTATCTAGAAATAATTAAATATTATCTTACAAAATCCATTAAAATCTATAATGTTTTATTTGTATTAAACTACATTTGTGAATATACATATATAGGTATTTTAATGTAGCATTAACCTCTAATATATATTTAATATTAACAGGTAATTAGGTAACAAATGAAGAGTCTAAAATGCAGCAAGAGATATAAGGAAAACAATGAAAATTGAAGCCAAAATAATAATGCCATTATGCTTATCATGAATTTATTATAATTTATGCTACATTAAAAAGTTCCAAAATTATGAGAACAGCCAGTACAATCCTGGTCTTTAGTGTTTCAGTGGGATCCTTCAGTGTTTAGTGTTTAAGCAGCATTAGTCAGCCAAAAGTCATTTGCATTTTATTTAATCCTGGTCAAACTCTGCAATAATGGATTTTTATTTAAATTTCTGAAAATGTATTAATATACTTTGACGCTACAGATGCTTTTACAAATAAAAGATTATGAGGTCATATGTACTTTTGCTGTTTTAAAAGTAAAGCATAGGCATGTATTCTCTGGGACTGACATAGAAGTATTGAACAGAACTGTTGATCAACCTCATTCTGCTAGAGCAATCTCAATATTATGAAGAAGGGTGAAAAATTATCTTTGAAGCTTATAAACAAAGACCAACAAGGATGTAGTCAGTTGAAACTGATCAGAATTATATTTCATGACTGGCATGTTCTTCAAAGCACAAAGCAGCACTTTTTTACTTAAAAGCATCTAAGTTTATTTCCATTACATTCAAACATGAAAAATATGGGATCCTGTTAAATATTCAGAAGGTACAGATTTAAGGCAAAGGCAGAATTCAGTTTGGGAAGTAGTTCTACATTTATACCAGTTAGGGGGGTTGAGGCTGAAACTTTTTTTAAAGCTACTCAATTTATATTTGAAACAGGATAGAAAATTTAAAATAGGAAATATAAATTGAAGACTACTATGTTGAGTTAACATATAATAATAAGCATATATATTAAGAATAATAGAAGCCAAAGTGAGTTGAAATATGTTTTCTTTGTGTGTGAAAATGGCTACACTTGACTCACTTAAGAGCTATATGTTGACTTGTTGCTTGTAGATATAATGATCTTTCGGTATTTTGTTGTAAAAAGTTATGAATCTAGTTTTTTGTACCATATAATGTCTATGGTTCTTTGTACATTATATAAGAAAATAGTGCTCTCCTAAAATATAGTTTATTAATGAAATGATTAAGAAAATATTGATCAATTTTGCTAAGAAATGTCTTTTAAATATATATATATTTTTTAATATTTTATTTATTTTTGAGAGAGAGAGAGAGACAGTGTGAGCAGGGGTGGGTCAGATAGAGAGAGAGACACAGAATCGGAAGTAAGCTCCAGGCTCTGAGCTAGCTGTCAGCACAGAGCCCAACGCGGAGCTGGAACACATAAACCGCGAGATCATGACCTGAGCCGAATCCTGACGTTTAACCGACTGAGCCACCCAGGCACCTGAAGAAATGTCTTTTAAGTTTATTCTCACGTACATATTATATATACAGATTGAGAAATATAAAAAGAATTCTGGTAGATAATCATATTGGAGCTTTCCTGGTTTTCTATTCTAAAGGCTTCTGTGTTTTGAACATATACTACTCTAAGTAAAATGAAGAAAAGGATCTGCATCTCTAATATATGAATATTTAATATTAATTTCATTATTAAAGCACACTACTATATTAGTAAGGAATGTGAACTGAAGTATGAGGAAACAAAAAATTAGAAATAAAATTTCAACATTGCCACTGTATTCCCCACGGAATAGTTTGTACACCTATTGGAAAGTGCGCAACCACGTCCCCTTTCTGGGGATCTCTGGTCTATTTCTAATGTTCCTAATTCCTAATGTCAAGGTGTAATTCAATGGAATATGGGTCAGGACCTAAGCAGTCTACCCTGGGGAGTGATATACTAAAATGCTGTCAGAGGTCTGAAAAGGAGAGTTAACTCTCCCTTATCCTCTAAGTGGAAGTGTTGTTGAATTGACTCTTAAAGTTAATATAATAGATTCTCTGGTGTCTTATAAATGTGGCCTCCATGTTCCACCCCAGTCTTTTCATTCTATGGTCAACACTCCTGTAATTGGGAAGTTTACACCTCTGTCATGTTCCAGTTGTTAGCATAAAAATGTAGCAATGACAACCCTTGAGCCAACTTACCACATAATAACTATATGAGTATAATAATTCTCTCAATAGGACATAAGAGCTGTCAGTTGAAAAATAAACATTTTCAATTGTATACTCTGATTTCATTAGCTAAAGAACATTTTCCCTATTTGGTTAGATTTGTTTTGCAGTCCTAGCCAAGGTTTGAGTCCCTACTTGTTAGGGCACCCTTAGAGTGAATTCTTAATTAAAATAAACATTATAAGATCATAAAGTCATCTCAGATTTCCACAGAGTACACTTGAAAGCATATTTTTGTATGTGTCCTAAGCAGTGGTTTTTGAACTTCAATACACATATGATTTTGAATCAGTATTCTGCTTTTCTAACATTATCCCAGATAACATAAATGCTATTGGCTCATGAGTCACAGTTTGAGTAGGAAGGTCCTAAGCAATGTTTACCAGCACCTTTTACATCTACTCGTAGGGGACTATGTAGACAGGTGTACATGTGGTGGCATTTACCGTCCAGTAAAGGTAGAAAGGGTAGAATTTGCAAAAGGATTAATGTCTCATAATAAAACTGAGAAACTGATGAAGTATGAATCTCAGTCTCAATGAAATCTTATTAGAAATTGATCAAATAAATAACCAGGGTATTTAATTAACCAGAGAAATAAGATGATTTTAAGGAGTACCCATTGTAGTATAATATTCCTGTTTTCAAGAATGTCTGTCTAATTTGAGTCATCAGAATAAAAAATGCTGGGTTAGATTTTCTTTTTTAAACACTATTTAAGTTATCACAGGAAAGAAGAAATTCTTGGCAACTTCTTATAGATTTTAGATTCTCTACCATTACTCTAGCAATTCATCAAATACTTTAAATATATTTGATTTGATCATTCTACTTAATTATGTATAATGCCGAGATTTATTTTAATATTGAGTTAAATGGGGATTTCTGGAGTTGTTATGGAAGCATACATAAGTTGGCAAATTATGATCAATGGATCTACTCCAACCTGCAGCCTGAAGCCCGCTTTTATAAGTAAAGTTTTATTGGGACACAGCCATGCCCATTTTTTTACATTTTCTCTATAGCTGCTTTCCCACGACAATGGTAGAGTTAAATACTTTCAACAGTGACCAAATGACCTGCAAAGCCTAAAATACTTACTATGTGAGCATTTACACACACACACACACACACACACACACACACACACAAGTTTGCTTTAGTCTGCTCCAAACTCATATAAAACATTATCAAATAGTAGAATACACTCCCTGTATTAAGTATTCTAAATTACTCTCTATATATGAGAAAATTCTAGAGATAATAATGTAAGTGTAATTACAACATATATTTACTGTGAGGTACTATTCTAATTGCCTATACATATTTGTGGTTCTTGAGGAGTCTGGATTATATGCTAGTGTTATGTATTTCCTTCTATAGAGACCATGCTTTTACTTTTCCTCTTATGAGTCCGCTGAAAAGAAAATAGTCTCAACCATTTGTCACATTATAAGAAGTGAAGCAATTTATATACAAAAGAACTTGATTCAATGGGACCACTATAAGTGTCACCCAAGAGAAAATGTATTTTGTGGTGATTTCATAACTATGTCAGTATTTCATCTCACATTATAGATCCATTGTTTATAGCCTCAAATGGAATCTATGAGTTGAAATTTTGGCTCTAAGATAACAAAAGATAGAAATCCATAACCCCAGTAGTTGCTTTGTTTTGGTCTTTTATATAATTTGCGCAAAGCTAAATGGCCTACAGTAGAAAACAAGTCCACAACATTTGGTAACGAAGATCTAGACTAACAGTGACCCCTTCAGCAGCTATACTTAACATTAGCATTTAGTGTACATGTCAGGCATAATGTGAAATTAGTATATAAAAGTTATTATAGCTATATAATTTCCTCATTCTTCAATTTCCTTATGTGTAAAAAGATAAGTCCAAACTAGAGCAGTTATTGGTATCTCTGTCTGTGTGTTAGAATTTTCCATAAAGCTATAAAATTAAAATGATTCCCTGGACCCACTTGTACTAATTAAATCAGAAAACCTGAGTAGTTTTAATGAGATAGAGTTTAGAATTATTAGGCTAACTTATAAATAGTGTCCAGTTTTTCACTGATGATGTCAAACATGTGATAACATTGTTTCTCTGATTTCTATCAGGATGCTGAGAGAAAACAATGGCAGGAATTTGTCATTCTAAAGCCCATGTGTGTGCACACACTTATTTGTGTATTGAGCAACTGAAATAATATGCCTTAGATACTATGTCTTTACTCAACCATGTCCTTTAATCTTAAAATTTAGGTACTATTGTTTCACCCTTTTAATAATGTGGAAACTGAGGGTCTAAAGAAAAGTAATTAGCTCAAGGTCATATAATTACTACCTCAGATAACTTGTAGTAGTTTATGCTACTTGACATCCTCTTAAATTCTGGACTGCGCTGTCTCCCTAACTTAAGAGACTGTTGTTTCATCAAGTTCAAAGAGATGCAATATTTTCAAAATTGATGTGCTATGGCTTGGTATTGATATGTTAAAATACCTTTCTTTACTGTAAACTTAAGCATTCCATTCATTTACTATTTTCCAGGTGAGTAGTTTTTCTGTTACCTGGAGGAGGTCAGGGCCTTGAGTCTCTGAAGACTTGAGACTCAAAAATCTGGCTTAGAACCTCAATGGTACTTGCCCCCTTCTTTTGAGACACCTAAAATATGCCATTACATTATCTTTATAATTACTTTGTCCTCCACACAATTTTAAGAATGAGTTCCTTGAGTATATTTTTAAAATTTTTATGTCTCCCTTTGTGTCTTGAAGAGTATTGAATTTAATCGAATATTCGATCTACTTAACAGTAATAGTTAATGTAGAGGAAGTATGTGAGCTCTCTGAAATATTAAAAGTAAAAAATTAAAATGCTTGTATATGAGCCAGTGGTGAGAAGACTCTCCTTTAAGCCAGCAGGAATAAAGATCTCCTTGTTTGTTTTGTTTTGCTTGCTTCACATCTTTCCTAATTAGAAATAAGTTTGTATGCATTACTTTGAGTACATAGGCTGAGTGACTTGGATGGGGCTAAGCAAATCTTCCAGGGATAAGCTTCCAAGATTTGAGTTCACTGGTGGAACGGGAAGAAAGTTCTTGCTACTGACAATTTCCAATGGAGTTCACCCTGTCTGTTTTACAAGTAGACAGCAGGTATCTATGAATTGTAAAATTCAGTTACATATGATTTTAAAATTACAGTTCAGTTGATAAGTTTCTGAATAGACTTCTCAGCCTGCTGTTTTGTAAAGTCTTTATTTTTTTAGCATGTTAGTTGGCTTCAATCTCCAAAGAGCAAGAAAACAAATAAAAGTTTCTTAAATTCCTGACATACTAGCAAAAGAGCTTGGACATTTTGCTAGTGAGGGATGGTATGTTGCTCTGTAGTTATAGAAACAGCACTGAAATGTTGCTCAAAGGATCCTTAGCAAGAATAAAGTGAAACAATTATTTGATGGGAGGTAGGTCAGAAGACATGATTTGATTATCCTCTCATCTCTAGGTCATAACCAGACTTGAAATTTTGGCTGCAGAATGCATATAGAGCATGGCTTTGTGCTATGATCTCTAGTGAGTTCTTGATACTTGAAATCTGTCCATGAGAATCTTTTCCTGAGGGTCAGCATTAAAAACATCTCATAAAGGGAAATAGTTGCAAGGTGGTGTCACTGTTATTTGACACACTCCTAAACACTTGGTATTGTAGCTGATAGAAGTCTACCTTCCAGAGAGCATGCATTCAGGGTTTGCTTTTGTAATCTGAGTTGAGATCCCTCAGGCACTCAGCGTGTTGGCAATCCCCTGTAAAACGATATCAGCGGGGGACAAAGTGAAGTAAATCGGATTGTATCTGACAGAGCTCCTTAAATAAGTTGTTCAAGTGACAGGGGAGGTAGAAATCCTTCTCAGGGTGATTAATTTGAAGGATCTAAACAAGTTGATGTGTACTTTTAAATAATTGGTTTCTTATTATTTTCCTAAAGAATAGTACAAAATGCATTCCAGAGAAAGAAGTATTTCTTAAAGTTTAAACATTTTAAGTCCTATGTTATGAAATACTTTACCTAAAGGTAGTTGTTCTCAAAATAAAGTGCACAGAATCGTCGGGGGTGCTTGTTCTCTCATGCTGATTTTCTGGGTCCCACTATGGAAATTCTGCTTCTGGGCTAGAGCCTCGGAAATGAGATTTTTAACAAGCACTTCAGGTATTCATGATACAGCTAATTCAGGGTTAGGTGTTAAGAGGAAATTTCAAGAAAAGATGTAAATATGGTCTCTAATTGAGCCTTTTCCTCTACTTACCTTTGGTCAGAAAGTTGTAACAGATAATAGAGAAGCAGAAAAATGTCAGCTAAGGTGTTGGGGGAGTAGGAGGGGAGGGGGGGACATGAAAGAACTAGAGCTCCCTGGTTGGAAGGTTCCCTGGAAAGTTGCCTTCAAAATGTTAAAGAAGAAATTACCAAAATATTGCCCTGCATCTCTGTCCATAATTTGTTTCAAGGATTCTGTTTTCAAGTAACTATAAAATTTTTCCTACTCTCTTTAAGAGACAAGCTGTTAAAGTGTTCTCTCAATTAGACTTTTGGAGTAATGTAAATTTAATAATAACAAAACTAAACAACACAGAATACTGATTTTAAAACTGTCTTAATCCTGTTTAGATTTAGACCTTGGGAAATCAGACATTGCTTGCATGTCCTAAATGTTGCATTTCTGATCCTCTGTAAGATTCTTAGACATTTGTAGTGTTGTCACAGAAAATAAATTATGAATAAATCATAATATACTGAAGTTGACTGTATTTATTTATTTTTTAATTTTTTTTTTAAATTTATTTTGATACAGAGAGAGACAGAGCATGAGAGGGGGAGGGACAAAGAGAAAAGGAGACACAGAACTGGAAGCAGGCTCCAGGCTCTGAGCTAGTTGTCAGCACAGAGCCCGACACAGGGCTCAAACCCACAAACCTGAGATCTGACCTGAGCTGAAGTCAGAGGCTTAACCAACTGAGCCACACAGGTGCCTCTGAAGTTTACTGTAATAAGGAAATACTTTCCAAATCATACTGTATATGCCATATAAATTTCCAAAATTTTTTACATTATTTAAACTCTTGAACTTCAATGACTAAATGTTTCTACTTCTGACCCCAGTGACAATGTTTCTGCATCACTGATAACTTTCCTTTGTAATGCATTAATACTTTATATTAAACATGGGGTCTTGATGCTCAAAACTCATATCATTTTGAGAAAATACCACTTTTTTATGTATCTCCTAATTATAACTCTACTTTCAATGCTGAATAGCATGAAGAGAATAATATATGCTCATATAATTTAAAATAAAAAATTCAGTGATTTTGAGGGAAGAAAAATAATGTTTTAAGTATTCAAATTATTTTTTCTTTTTTTGCCAATGCAATAATTAAAACTAAAAAGAATGTAAGGGAAGGGGAGAAGGGGAGGTTGAACTATGAGTTAAGTTAATGGCTATGGTAGCTTTTTTTGATGTGTTAAACATGCTAGGCTACAGTCTCTAGTCGTTCAATCTCACTTTTCATGTTTAGTGAAAAAGGATTTTTTGGATTCAATTAAAGCCCTAAACAGTTTAATTTTTGTAAGAGGAATTATTCTAGATTATCTGGGCCGTCTTCCCTTCTTTGGAAAGCCTTGAAAGGGGTATGACTTTCCTAAGGAGGAAGAAATTCCATCTGTGGACAATTCCTCTGGTCTGTGCTGGTGGAGTGCCTTGCTATTCATAACCGTCCTTCCTGACTACCTGCTCTACTGATTTTGGATTTGCTTAGGTACTCCCCATAATCACATAAAGCAATTAATTTCTTGCAATGAATCTCAGAATGTCAATCTTAATAATAAATCCATACATTTTAAAATAAATAACAAATAAATCTGTCTCTAAGTGTGTGTGAATGTCTGTATGCAGGGCAGTATTGGTATCAGACTAGCAGAAAAAACTCTTAATAAAATTTTAGTGCCTTAAACAATATAAAGTAGCTTTACTCGAGAATAACTAGTCAAGATTGATATCTTTATTTTATTAATGTTAATTTATTTTTGAGAGAGAGACACAAACACAGAGAGTAAGCAGAGGAGGGGCAAAGAAAGGGAGATACAGAATCTGCAACAGGTTCCAGGCTCTGAGCCTTTAGCACAGAGTCCGATGTGGGGCTCGAACCCACAAACTGTGAGATCATGACCTGAGCAAAAGTCAGACATTCAACCGACTGAGCCACCCAGGTACCCTGAGACTGATATCTTTAAATAGGGCTACTTACATGTATTTTAATTAACTTGATAAGTTATATTATTATTTTTTTAATTATGGTAATTCTAGGATAAAGTCTTTATTTAGATAGTGTTGTTTTAGATTTAATAAGAGTATATATAACTGAATAGAAACTTTAATTAACTTTAAGATATATCCATATTCCCATAGAAAACTGGGGAAATCCTAAGGTATTCTATTAAATTAATAACAGCAGCATTTGTGGTAAGATTCATCTATAAAAATTAATTTTTGTTTTTATTGAACCATTATTAATATTACATCTAAATATATATTTGATAGTGATATTATTCAGCAATTAGTTTTGGGGAAAAGCAAAACTATCATAGCTAAATTTTTTAAAGGAGTGAAAATGGCATTACAATGATCCTTGTACCTATGAGATAACTACCTCAGTTACAGAGAATGACATGTTTTCTATGATTATGTTCCTGATGGTACATAACAGAAACTACCTGATAGTGTGTAAACTACAACAATTTATGAAGAAATCTAACATTGCACTGATTAAACTAACTACATTTTTCCCTCCTAAAACTCAATAAATATTTTTACTGTATAGTTCCCCAAAACTTGAGAAGCACCCTTATAAGATATGCCAATTGTTTACTTCTTAAAGTCCTTCTAATTTTGTGTATCTGTATAGAGGTAATATAGCCACATAATGTGCACATTAGAAAAAGGAGAAAGTTTGCCATTGAAAAATGATTTTGCATCCTATTTTGAGGACTTAAAATTCCATATTTCCTAATATCTAAAATCTCCTTATAATCCTTAAAAATAATATGCCCATCAAAGTGCAGATATCCCAAGAGGAATCAGAGATAATATTTTTCAACGGTAATGTGGCACACAAAATATTTTTATTCCATAACAATCATTACAAATGAAAGTGTTACTGAAATATAAGTTCAGAAAAAAGAACCTTAACTTGCTGGATGCAATGTTGCTAGACAATAACATTTCTTTAGCTCTTTACTAAAACAATGTGGTATTTGCTTTGTAGCTAATACTTCCATCTGTGTTTGCATAAATGCCTCATGACCAATCAAAAACAGGTCAAAAACTTACAGTTCCATAAAGTAAGAAAGTGCTTAAACACACATGCACACACACTCACACAAGAAACAATAAAACAATAAAGTATGAGAGTATATGTAAAGGATATAGGGACCAGGGTATTATCCAGAAAGAGCTCCCATTCATCCAAGTCAGAATAACATAAGCAACAAAATAAATAATGAAAGTATTAGATTATAACCCAAAGAACACTCATGAGTTCTTGATATAAATAATATTGAAAGAAAGAAAGAAAGAACATATCTTTCTTACAGAAGAATTCCAAATAATAAATGTAAAGGGATAAAGGAATTAGAAAATCACCAACAGAATAGCACAGTAACAGTTGCGGTAGACAAGATTAGTAAACTTTAAGGTACATATAGGAAAGGAAAACAGAAACTTTAAAAAAAGCTTGTTTGTCACTATTTGAATCGAATGATGAAAGCAACTTTTTTTAGTAAGTCATGTTAATATCATGTATCCTATGGTATGATGAAATGGAGGCATTTCATTGTTGTAAAAAAATTCCTGCAAATTCATAACTCAAGTTTAAATTTGGGAAAATGTCAGACAGATCTCAATTGAGGTAGACCCTATCATCTGATTTGTACTCTTCAGAAAAGTGTCAAAGTCATGGTGTATCTAAAGTATATAAGTAACTTATAAAACTCAACACCAAATAAAACCCCACAAATAACCCAATTAAAATGAACAGAAGACATGAATAGACATTTTTCCAAAGAAGACATATGAATGGCTGAGAGACACAAGAAAAGATGCTCAGTGTCACTAATCATCAGAGAAATACAAACCAAAAGCACAAGGAGATGGCACCTCACACCTGGCAGAATGGCTAAAATAAAAAAATAAGAAAAACAGAAGAAAGAACAAGCATTAATGAGGATGTGGAGAAAAAGGAACCCTCTTGCACTGTTGATGGGAATGCAAACTGGTGCAGCTACTGTGGAAAACAGTATGGAGCTTCTTCAAAAAATTATAAATAGAACTACCCTATGATCCAATCATCATACACTACGGTATTTACTCAAAAAATACAAAAACACTAATTCATGGGGATACCACTATGCTTATACCAACTTTATTTAAAATAGCCAAATTATGGAAACAGCTGTGTCTATCTGGAGATGAATGGATAAAGAAGATGGACTTTGTGTATGTATATATAGAACATATTTAGCCATAAAAAAAGAATGACATCTTACCTTTTGACACAACATGGATGGAGCTAAAGAGTATAGTGGTAAGCAAAATACATTAGAGAAAGACAAATATCATATTTCATTCATATATGGAATTTAAGAAACAAAAAAAATGAGCAAAGGGAAAAAGAGAGAGAGAGAGAGAGAGAGACAAACCAAAAAATAAGACCCTTCACTATAGAGAACAAATTAATAGTTTCCAAAGGGGAGCATGTTGATAAAATATGTGATGGGGATTAAGGAATATACTTGTCATGATGAGAAACAGGTGATGTGGGAATTGTTGAATCACTATATTGCACACCTGAAACTAGTATAACATGGCATGTTAACTATACTGGAATTTAACATAAAATAAAAAAGAGATACCCTGCAAATATTAATTATGCTATTTTTACCTTCCTAATTATCACTCTTGTCAATTATATCAGTGTTTAAAATGCTCAGGCATACTTAACATCCTGTACATTTTCATATTAGAGGATTCTGTACCAAAAAAGATTGAATTATGTGACACTGGCATCCAACACAATTATAGTAAAAGAAAGTATAAAGCTGAGAGTTGGCTTATGTTTTTATATCCATCCCATCATTTAAGAGTGTAAAAAACCAAAAAGGGCTGCGACTTTTTACATGTAGCACCCTTGCCTAGGAGGTATCAAAGTCACATATTGTAAGTCACTAAAACTGGTTCTAATCAGCTAAAATTGAATAACAACTGTGAATTTGAAGTGACCCACATCTGATATTGATAACAACCATAAACCTCAAGTAACACACATATGACAGACTCTCACTGGATTGGGTTTGACTAAAGACTTTCCTGACTAATGACAATGAATTTCATCTTAACCAATGTCATATGGATGTATTGATTTGTTCCACCTTATCCAGGGTGCATCTGTGTTAGCAGAATCACAATGAACTTACCCTTTTAACTACATGAAGGAGCCACTTTATACATTTTACAGCAATGTGTCCTCTTTTGTAACAAGCAAAAATTCAGAACACGTTTTGTTGACCAATATATTAGTATTTACTGGTCAATGTATGCCTTTTATTTAACAATAATATAGACTGTAGATAGGTTATAGTTATAAATAAATATATCTCAAAAAATAACATTCTAAAAATTGATTTAACTATTTGAGTGATTATTTTTTTCCTTTTTCTAATTTGCATGTTTCCATCTGAACAGTATTTCAAGTATTTTTTAAATTAGAATTTTAAAAGTACATTTATTTATGCTTTTCTCTTAATATTACCAGGAAGTGGTTAAAATTAATGTTTTTACTCCTTAGTTTCATAAGTTGTTGACAGTTTAAAGTGAGGTTCTGACAAATTACAGGAATCTGCCTCTTTTCTCATTTAGTGTGTATTCATCTCCTAAGTCATATATGTTATGGTTTTAGGAAAACAATGGATATGGTAACATCTGCTCAAAGTAGAAAAATTACAAATCTATATGACATGATATATAATATATTTAGATAGCACACATATAACTATTACTGTATTTAAAAAAGGATAAAGGAATCTTTATGTTGGTGAAGTTTCCATACCTTACTATGTTGTAAATAAAATGTTATGGGAAAATCTTTTACATAATGAAACTTTTGTAACTGTTACATTTAACATAAAAATAAAATCTAATGATTAGACTTCCACTTTCAGCCAAAGTGTACTTAACAGGAGAGGTTGCTTGAAACAACTTTAAAGAAGTACTATATATATATATATATATATATATATACATATATATATATGTGTGTGTGTATTTTTCAAGATTGTGGACATTAAATATAACAACAAATTCTTTTAAAAGTTAACAACTGAGGGTTGAGGGGGAAGGGGGAGGGGGGAAAAGAGGTGGTGGTGATGGTGGAGGGCACTTAAGGGGAAGAGCACTGGGTGTTGTATGGAAAACAATTTGACAATAAAATATTATGGAGGAAAAAAAATAAAAGTTAACAGAGGAATTACAATTATACACTAAAAATATTTTGCAGAAACGAATAAAGAAAAAAATAAGAAATATATGAAGATCATAGAAAATAAACAGCAAAATGGTTGATGTAAAATAAAACAAAATAAATGATTACATTAAATATGAATGAACTAAACATTCTAATCAAAAGGTAGATATAGGATAAAAAGATAAAAAAAGGAAGACAGGGTTATGCTACCAATAGGGGATACAAAAAATCAATGACACAAAATTCAGTGATACACAAAAGTGAAAGTAATGATGAAAATGATATACCATGCAAATAAAACTTCAAAAGGGCTCGAGCGATTATACTAATAGCAGAAAATCTAGATTTTAGGGGTGAAGAAATTATAGAAAATATACAAAATATTAATAGGAAAACAGGGACATTTCAAAACTAAATAGAAATTTATACATTATATATAAGAAATACAAAAAATATGTACCAAAGAGCAAATCTCAATCCATATTAAGCAACAATTGACAAATGTGAAAAGAGAAATAGACAATTGAACAATTTTTGGATATTTCATTATCCCTGTCAGTGGTTTAGAGACCAACGAGAAAGAAAATCAGTAATCAAGAAGTTTCACACAATACTGTCAATATGTATTAAATTAAATTTCATAATAATTCATTGAATAACAATAAGGTATACATTCTTTTAAAAAGCATATATACTATTCTCCAGGATAGACTATGTGGCAATATCAGTTAGTGACATACATTTACATTTACTATTTCCAAAACTATGGAGATAGTAAAAAAAAAGTCACTGATAGCTAGGTCTAGGGACTGAAGAATGATTAATAGGTGGAGTTTAGAGGAGTTTTAAGGCAGTGAAAATATTTTGTATGATAACATAATGATAGATAAACCCATTTGTCTAAATACCACAGAATGTACAATACCAAGAGTAAATCATATTATAAATTATGGGCATTGGGTGAAAGTGATGTGTCAAAAATGTTCATTGATTGGAACAAATGTACAACTTTGTTGGGGAATGTTCACCATGGGGGAGGCTGTGTGCAGAGGAGGGAAGAGAGCATATGTGCATGGTTTGGACTTTCTGCTCAAGTTCTTGTAAAGTCAAACTGCTCCCCAACCCCTCAAAAAACATGTAAAAACACACACAATAAAGTACTATTACACATATACTAGACTGTCTAAAACATAAAAGTATGACCATTTGAAATGTTGATGTAGATATGGAGGCTCTGTAATTCTCATGCACTGTTGGGAGAAATATTCAATTGTACAAACACTTTGGAAAACAGGTTTGACAATTTCTTAAAAAAAAATAAACAAAAACCTACAGCTTGACCCAGACATTCCTAGATATTTACCTAAGATAAATGAAATTGTGTCTAAAGACTTTTCTACAAATGTCACAGTAGCCTTAATTTTCATAGCCAAAAAATAGAAACAACTCAAATGCTCATCATCCTCAGATGAATGTAAAATAGTGTTATATCCGTACAATGGAATACACTATTCAGCAAGAGAAGAGCAAAATATTAATACACACAATCATGAATTACACTTAGAGAATTAAGCAGGGGAATAAAGTATGCACTATATGGGTACATTTATCTAAAGTTCTAGAAAAAGGAAACTGTGACAAAGTGTTAAAAAGTATCATAACATGACAGATAGTGATCAGTGGCTGCCTAGAATGGGGGTGTGCATGGAAGGGTGAGAGAGAGATATTACAAAGAGACATTTTTAAGAATGTTAAAAATATTAATTATATTGATTATGATCCTAGTATGATTTATGCAATTATGAAAACTTATGAAACTGTACACTAAAATTAGTGCAGTTTATTGTGTATCAATTCTAAGAAAAGGTATTAAAAAGATACTGAAATGATATATTATTATCATTCAAGAAACCAATCTTTACTGTTTTTGTCAACACTGATGCAATATAGCCTGCTAATGAAATTTAGAACACATTTTCTGACATCCAGTTCAGCAAGTCAAGCAGTTGAGAAGATAATCGTGTAATTTCAGGTAAAGTCATGCAGAAATGGGGGAAGGATGGAGTCTGTTGTTTCTGTCCAAACCATTTTCAGGAATGCCATCTAATGTAAAAGCAAAAGCTTTCAATTATAGATGGTTGGTTGCTTCAGAGACTTTTACTCTTAAATGCATGCTGAATTCATGGTTTTATTCAATTTTTCCCTTAAAATTAGGACTCAAAAAACATTTTTGGCACTTTTGTCAGTTCTATGTGCTATTTCCAGAGAAGTTGGTTTGTGTGTGACGTATAATATGTAGAGGTCATCCTGTTCAGAGAAAAATGGTATGGTAATGATTCCACTCCAGAGAGATTCTGATAAAGCATAAGCCTAGGTTTTGTGGGCTCTTTCGGCCTTCTTAATAATAATAGCTAACATTTAGTGAATGCTTAATATGTGCAATATATTATCTTATTAAATCTCCCCTCCAGCCTCTTGAGGTCTGTACTATAAATATCCTCAATTTATAGATGAGGACAAAGAAGTTTAGAGGTTAAGTAGCTTACCCAAGGGAGTAAGTTAGGAGCATAACTTCCAGCTCAGAAGTATCTAAGTGCAGAACTGAGCTCTATGTCTTTATACTTTTCATCTCCTTCTTACTCACAGGAAAGAAACATTAGAGATAGAGGTGAAAATTAATAAATTATTACTTTAAAATTGAAAATCCTCTGATCACATGGTTGATTTCCTTCGATCACTTATGTATCCCTGTATACCTACAAACAAGGTGTGATTTCATAGTTATACACTATCTGATTGATTACATACAATTTTGGAGATAATTAAGCTCTAATCAAGGTCATCACAACATAGAAAATTTTATCTCTTCATTCACTGTCTCCTCAGTTCTATAACTAAGGACACCTTTATAATTAAAGGTTAAATTAAAAAATAAGCAGCTGTGAAGAGAATCAGCTACTATTTTTTAAAAGTAACCCTCAGAGGTCCACCACCTCTGAATGGCAACTGCAATTTTCTTCATACATACCTGAGAACTTACTGTTCTGTCTGTATGCTTCCCATCTCTCATGCTTCTATCTCTGTGTGTGATTCTTTCTTTCTATGCCTCTACTCCACTGGCTCAGACGTGAGGTGCCTATCTTTAAAACAGTTCTGCTAGAGGAATTTTCTGGCTAGGAAAATTAAATTGAACCTCTTTGACTTTCCCCCCTCAAGTTTCTACTTGCTACCTAATTTACTACTGCCAGTAGCTAAGTAGATCTTGTCCAAGGTGCTAGAGGCATCCCAAGGTGTCCCCATGATGCTGACCATCTCCATATCTGGTCTGACCACTGGCAACTCCACTAGGCTTATCTTCTGTCTCACTTCTACCTTACAAACAGGACCCCTGGCCTATCTACTGTTATCATTCATTTTGCACAATATAAAGTTTCATAATAGCCTGCATATTTCCCTTCCCTGTCTTTTGTCTAATTTTTACTTTTCTCCTCTATTTTCTTGACCCTCTATAATACTTCTTATTTATTCTCATTCCCATTTTTCTTTATTCTAATATATCATCAAAAATATTTATTTTTTATTCAAAAATGTTATGTTCCCTGTCACTTCTTTAAAAGATATGTGATTCAGAATTTTTTGTTGTTCAAACATGTTTTATGTTCCTTATTATTTACTGAAAATTAGGTAATTCTGAATTTTTGTGTTGTTTTCTCTGAAAGTAAACAAGGACCTTCTACTTCGTTTATAGATTTACATATATTAACATAGCATTTCTTCATTTGTATTGGCAATAGGCCACAAGTCCCAGAATTCCCTATCTATCTCATACTAATTTATTAGGCTCAAAGCTGCTCTATTGCAAAATAACTATTTTGTTAGACTTTATAATTCTTTCCCTAACAATCTACAATCATTTCTTCTCTAAACATATTATAACTCTGAATTTCCATAGAGATGCACATTATTATATCACATCAAATATGTGTAGATGTATTTAAAAAGAATCATGTTGGCATATCTTATATATATCTCAAGCTGTGTGTGTGTGTATGCAGTTTCATATTATTTTGTTACAGATATCTTTCAAAGCGTATAGTAATGTGCATACATTATGCTAATTATGGCACAGAATAGTTTGCTTCATAGATTATATGATAATAATATTTATAGTTCTAAAAGTGTATGTTTCATAAATAATTATTTTACTAGAATTTTCTTCTTTTTAGCCCCAATGATAGCCAGATCTACTTAAAACCCGAGGTTAGTTCTTAATAAATAGTTGTATCAAAACAAATTAGTTAATTTTAGCTCAAATTGAACAAAAACCTTCAGGCCTCTTTAGGAATCCCCTCAGGGTTTGAGTTGGTGTTATAAGTTAGATAATCAGTCTTAGAGAAAGACTACCACCACATCTGTAATCTTGATTCTATGCTTCCCAAGTCTGCATGATTTTAGATAAAACATTTAGCTTCTCGTAGACTTTATTTCTCATACCTAAATGAGAGTAATGAAGATCATGTTATAGAACAGCAGTCCTCAAACTTTGGTGTGTAAAAAAGAAAAAAAATCCAGTAAAAGTTACTAAAAATAAAAGCAAAAAGGGGGACCTGGGTGGCTCAGTTGGTTTAGCATCCAACTTCAGCTCAGATCATGATCTCATAGATCTCTGTCTCTCTCTGTCCCTCCCTATGCTCTCTCTCTCTCTCTCTCTCTCTCTCAAAAGTAAATAAACATAGGGGCGCCTGGGTGGCTTAGTCGGTTAAGTGTCCGGCTTCAGCTCAGGTCAGATCTCACGTTCGTGGGTTCGAGCCCCGCGTCAGGCTCTGTGCTGACAGCTAGCTCAGAGCCTGGAGCCTGCTTCCAGTTCTGTGTCTCCTTCTCTCTCTGCCTCTCCCCTCTCATGCTCTGTCTCTCTCTGTATCAAAAATAAATAAAACATTAAAAAAAAGTAAATAAACATAAAAAAAAAGTTAGATTCCTCCAGGCCAATCCTCAAATTCTCAGAGATTTTGATCAGTGGTCCTTGTTGAAACATTTCAGGTGAGTCTGACAGAGATGAAATTTGGACTTTGAATAACAGACTTGTGAAAAGTCAATGAAAAAATACAATAATTTGGCATATAATTGGTACTAGCAAAGGGATTATACCTCTAGGTTGTAGACTATGTAATTTAAAGAAATATACTACAGTAATGAATCAAGGGAATCGTGAGGGTATAGTACACAATATTTGTTATTGGGGATTACAAAGAAAAAAAAGTATCTCACCATTTTAAAGATGGAGTTACATGGTATAAATATTAACAAGGTATTAAAAAATTCCAAAATATTAATTTCAGAGGCATTATAGTATTTTATGTAGACCAATGCTATTCTGATAATGACAAATCAGAAGCAATACAACAATGAAGACAACAATATTTAGGAGTATTAAAGAAATAAAGAAAATCAACTAAGTCATAATTAATAGAGCACATATACATAAATAATTCAAACTTTGGCTTAATTAAATGTAATCAAACAACTATAATAATAATGGAAAATATGATACAACTATTTAAAAATTAGTAAGAAATGACATGTAGATATTTCTAAAAATAAATCATTATGTACAAATTACTACAAAAGAGAAATAAATTTGTTAAGTAGATATCCTTAGAGAAAAAAACCTTCTTTACTGATAACAAAAGACATGCATAAAAATGCAGTTAAACAAATTAAATGATTAATTTTACATCCATTAATCTAATGAAAATCATTAGCTTGGTTTGCCAGGTTATGTAGAGGCACAATGTTAAATGTTGTTAGTGGGTTATAAATCTGCTTAGTTATGTACAGGAATGAAGTTGACGGAAGGCAATATAGCCATTAGGAAAAAAATATAGAGTATATTCTTAGAAAAAATATTCTTAAGAAGGAATAACTGGTATATTGATTTAATATGCTTAACATAACATCCTCTTTTTTAGATCACTAATCATAAAGTCTAAGCTTTTTCCATACTTAATATTTAAAATACTTGGCAAACACTTTAAAATGCTTTACAATTATTCCCTTAAATGGTGTATAGTGATGTGTAAGATATTTCTGAAAAATGAGCTCTATTGGTAAAACACTACTTTGGACTTCTCAAATAAAAAATAATAATTGGATTGGTAATATTGGACTGTG
Source organism: Suricata suricatta (assembly GCF_006229205.1). NCBI lineage: Eukaryota > Metazoa > Chordata > Mammalia > Carnivora > Herpestidae > Suricata > Suricata suricatta. Next base: position 81,158,712 of record NC_043706.1, read on the forward strand.
TGTTTCCTGGCTTGATTCCTCCATTCTGGAATTAAAGTGAGATTTAAAGCTAAGCAATTGATTACTTCACGTGATTTATTAATTTTGGTGAAGTAATTAGCTTGTTGATTGTTTTCACTGAATCAATTAATTGTTGGAAAAATTAACCAAGTTTATTTCATTGTTTGCTGAAATTGCCTTAATCATCTCAATTTTCTTCCTTAGGTTTTTCCAGGTAAGAATTGGATCTTAACCACAGAAATCATGTGAGGATATATAAAGTGGGGGGAAAAAAAGGTACTTTTAGTTCAGTTGATATTTTTTGTTACATACATTTAGACCCTGAGATATAATGGATTGAAAATAATAATTACAAACACTTAACAGTGTTCATCATAGCTTTGGTATGACAAAAATTTGGTACTTCATACTTGGCTGTAAGGGCAGCATGACTTAATAGAACAAAGTAACCAAAACTTAGAACGTATGGTATTACACACCAGAGTCTCTAACTATTCCATTCACAATATACATTGAAGTTTTATTCATGATAGCAAATAACAATTTAGCAAGAAATGATCCAATTATTGGTAACTGAGCATGAGAAATACTTGTATTTTTATCCCATATATTTTAGCAAAAAAAAAATGTTGAATTGAAGGAATATGTCTAGAACAAAATCTTCTACAAGGCCATCAGTGGATTAAGTTTTCCTTCTACAATTGTAACATTCATTTTTGTTTTCAACATTAAAATATATGTGAGAGAAATAGAAGTTACCAAAGCAAAGGAAAGATCTATCTCCAAATATCTCTATTTCTCTGTAAAAAAATTTTCCCTTTTAAGGGTTGTTGAACTTTTCAAATGACATTGGTTCTATTAGCATTGGATAGATGCTGATGTGAAAATTTGGGAGCCAGAGCTATAGTAATAAATTTCCCGTTCTTTCCCTTGCACCACCTGGGTTCGGGATTCGGGCTACCCAGCAGTTATCTATGGAGTGAGTTTCTCTCTCCAAGCGCAGCCAAGCGTTCCTTACCTCTTCCCCAGAGACAGTACTACTGGCGTGTTCAGTCACTCTGTCCCTTCCCTTTGTCTCTCAGGCTCTGCGCTCGTTTGCCCCGCGTTGGGCTGGGGCTATAGTAATAAATTTCCTAAGGTAGTTTACGATATGTCTCATCATGTGGACCCCAAATTATCAGTGTCCTCTAATAAACTCAAGAATATCACTGATGCCAAGGTACAAATTACTCATTTTTTCTTCTTCAGTTCTCAAAGGAGGATATTTTTAAGATTCAGAAAGTAGAGTTAAGTAGGAATGGAAATGGGAGGTTCTTTTTGTCACTAGTTAGCATAACTGTTCATTGGTACAGTGCAGGATTTGGGAGGGAAAATCTTATTAAGCAGCTTTTGCCTAAAGTTACCCTTGCTTGAGTAATTATGACAACTGTGATATTTAAAAACCTAGACCAAGATGTTATCTACCACGTAACTCCAATGATACTGTAGATATTTTGACAGGACATATTCTCTGTATTCTCAGGAATTTTATGATTTTGGAGTCAAAATAGGAATCAAAAATAGAAAACCTGTACAGCATTGTAACTAGAAGACAGAACACGGAAATATTTGGTCTTGATCTGCTTAATCAGAACTCTAAAGGGAAAAAATATAGTGAGGGAAATCACTGAAGTCCTTTCATATAATTATTGATCTCTAATGCTTTCTGAAGAAGAGACTTAGTTCCAGTTACAACTAAGAATCAACTACTCAGAGCTGGGGATGGGGGCAGAGAGCAATGGTGGCAATAGAGAATAGAACTAGATTAGTTTCATTTGGAAATGAAGTAACTGGAATTTCAGGTGTGCCTTCTCTAGTTAAGTCAATTTCAAAAACTTTTGGGGGAATACTATAGACACCTCTCATGTAATATATGCATTTTATTAGTTTAAATAAATATATTGTTAATAGCTACCGATATTTTAATGAGATGCATTTCATTAACACACATTTGGAAAATCATTCCACATGTATGTTACAAATATTTCAGTATGCATATAGAATTCAGAGCACTTTGTAGTAACTATTGTGTTCATAGGTTGGAAGTCACTACTCTAGATCTTTAGGAAGGAAATATTTTGCCAAACAAAACTAACTTGAAGTGTCCATTCAACACAAGCTGAGGAGGCATTTTTTAAAATTTGTTTCATAGCATAAATGAAGTAAGTTAGAAGACTTTATTTAAAAATGAACAGGTGATGTTATTCAAGGAAGGAGATAAAAGCTTGAAGAGATGTATGGTGCTCTGTATCATTAATGAATGGAAGAGTGAGAGTGTGAGGGATAATTAGAAAGCAAAAGCACAAATGTGGGAAGGTTAAATACTACAGCATGGATATTAGGAGATCTTATGGATTTGAAGCACAAAAGTACAATTTTGGAAGGAATGCCTAAGGTACAATTTTGAACTCGACAACTGTAGATAATTTTATAAATTCTCTACTTACATTCTTCTGAAATCTTCAGTGTACTGATTTTAGAAACTTTGAACAGAAGGGTATTTCTCTAATATAAATGTTCTGATTTAGCAAGAGCAAAAATAAGGTTTCTCTGGGGACAATCTATAAATGATATCAGATGTGATGGAGTAGAGGCATTTCCATATTCTACTACTTGGTTCTGAGAGTGGAGGAAGTGGATGATATTCATAGCATTGTAACGTGTCATTGAGTACTCTCATGGATCTTTTTGCTCTTTTATCAATGGGATGGGTCAAGTGAGAGCAAATATTTCAAAGCCTTAGTTCCAAATGAAAGTAGAGAGCTTCATCTCTTTGAGTGTTGTACAAAAATTCAACATTTTTATACCAATAAAGATAAATAAAATAGAATTCAACAAGGTCAAAACTTATGAGTTTTAATTTAAAGTAAAATCCTTGGTTGTAATATATAATGATGTGTAAATTATACTCGATACAAATAAAAATTCACTCATTTGCATATAAATCTATTATTACTTAAATAAGAGTACATCATTTTGCAAATACCCTTTACCATGGGTAGACATGCAACATGTTGTAATCTGAATTTTTCAGAAGAAAGAAATGTTCTCTAAAAGGGAGAAACAATATTTAAAAAAAATAAATGTAGTCCTGTATTAGACTCTGTGTAAGTTATAACATTCATTCAAGTGAACCATTTTTTTTGACATGTTGTCAAGTTAAAAGATAAAAGACAAAAAGAAAGGCTTATATTTACCAGGATGATTTTACCTCACTAAGAAATGTAGATAGATTCTAGAAGTAAATAAAGAGGAGTAAGACATGATGAGTGATAATAAAGATTAAAGTACAGGTTTGCTGAATCCTAATCAAATGTTTGTTTTGTTTCTATTCTCCAAACTCTATTTTAAGAAAACTTCAAAGTTTTTATTGTAAACTGGGAGTGTCGTGGGATTTATAATCTATCACTTCAGGAATCAGATTCTTTGTAAACTTCCCAAAGTTATCAATTAGTATAACAGAATATGGTAGAATAAGAGAATACTATGTCAGTTAATAACCAAGATTTACACAGTGCTTTTTCATTGTCAAAACAAAACAAAAGAAAAAACTTTTACATGCATATTACTTTGTAGTCACCACTATGCAAAGTATGTTCAAACTGTAAGACCAAATCATTTAGAAGTACTGTCCCATATATTCTAAATATACATAGATTCTATCATATATTCGATCATATATGTAGATTTGCTTTTTGAAATATCAGTTAGATTTTCACTTAAAAACTTCATACCTCTAGAAAATACCAATAGCCTTTTTAAATCTTTCACCATAAATAACAATTTCCAAATAGTGAGGCTAATTTGGCCCAAGAAAGAGCTCCAAATTGCCATAATAAGTTTGGCATCACTCTATTGATCACTCATATGTTCAAATATAACTTTTCAAAAACCTATTATGGGCCAACTACAAGGCTAAATATCCAAGATAAATTAGTGAAAAAAAACCATAGTTTATATTCCAAAAAACTTACATAATAGAGAAACATACAGATTATTAATAGGTAACTCAGTACAGGGCAAGTGAAAAAGTGCTCTCATTTGGATAAGTAAAGGGTACTTAAAGGGGAACACAGAAAGAGCACTACTAAGGCAAGTTTACAGGGTATGGAAGTCTTCCTCAAAGGAAAATATATTTGTACTGAGATCTGAAGAATGTATAGGATAAAGTAGAAGAGAGAAAAACATTTCCAGAAGTACAAACAGGTTGTATAAAACTTTGAAGGAAAGAGGGAAGACATGACTTGTTCTTGGAAATATGCAAGTTATTTACATGAGACCAGAACAGTAATAAGGTAAGAATGCTAGAAAATTCAACTGCAGAGATGGTATGGGATGGGGTCAGGCCATGAGATGACTGGTAGGCAAAGTGAAGACCTTGAATTTCACTTAAATAAGTAAGTAAGTAAATAAATAAATAATAAAGACATATCACTGAAGGATGCTATTATGCACTGAATCCCCAATGTGACTGTTAGTATTTCAATAGATAAATTTTTGGAGGAACACCATTCAGCCCACCATAGAGGATCATGATCATCCATAGCCTTCTTTACTAAAGCATTCTTTTAACTGAATATTTCAGGTTTACATCTTTAAACAAACAAAGTGCTATATGCCTTTTGTGTACTTTTGTGATCTGCAAAATTCATAGTACAACATTATAAACTTGTCTTTTACTGGAGGTATGTGCTTTTACTTGATAGTTCATATTACTTTCTGTGTTTAATTTTCTCTGCAAAAATCTGCAATACTCTATAACTTATTAAATCTATGATCTACTTCCATTAAGGAACTTTAATACATATAGTGGTAAATGTATGATATTGTTATGCCCAGATTGCGATATCCCCGAAGACCAGAGACCACCAGGGAGACTGAATCACCCATGCAAAAGCAAAGGGCACTTATTACGGGCTTAAGCTCAGGTTCAAAGACTTCACCAGCGCAGTGGATCCGGGCTGAGAGCCCCGAACAAGGGCTGAGCAGGGTTTTATGGGGCTTGGGAAGGGGAGTGACAAGAAATTGTGACATAGATACAGTGATCCAATCATTATCGTATAACAGCATTGGCAGCAATTTTAACCATACACGTTGTCCAGAGTGTTTGTTACTTTTGGCGGGACCCAATCACAACATCTAGAGTATCTTTGAAATTAACCAATTATAGAGTGGACCCAGGACCCCCACGTGGGGTGAGTAACTGGTTAGTCTAGCATTAAACAACAGGTAACTATCTATAGTTTCCATCTTCAGGCCTGTCCTTAGGAATGTGGAGGGTGGTTGCTGGCCTTTTCTGATTGGGTGTTGCGAAGGTGGTCTCTCTTGCCTTGGGCAATGTGTAACTGCTTGATAGTTTTGGGGAAATTGAAACTTAGGCTTTCTAGTGCAGAGGGGAAACTTAAAGCCTGTCAGGGAGTTAGTTTGGCTCAGATCTGCATCCTTTCAATATAGGTAAAGCCTTCCCTGATTGTTCACTCAATGTTTATAATGACTTTTATTCATCTTTCGAACTTTTTATAATCACTGAAGAATATGTGTGTATTTCATCATCAGCAGAGTTTGACAAAGAATAAGGAAACCAGAATGAGACAGGACCCAGCCAGTAAATATAAGCTAAATTTAATTTTCCTGTGCATAATCAACTTTTAAAACTTAGTTATGGTAATTTTGTGACTATAAACTTGTTAATATGGATTGTATTTCATAGGAAAACGTAGAATATACAAATAAAATAGTTCACTTACTTATAATCTCTATTCAAGATAAACAAAAATGAACATATCTGTTAAAAAAATTTTTAAAAAATGGGGTGGTGCCTGGATGGCTCAGTCGGTTAAGTATCTGGCTTGGGCTCAGGTCATGATCTCATGGTTCATGGGTTCAAGCCCTGCATTAGGCTCTGTGCTGACAGCTAGCTCAGAGCCTGGAGCCTGCTACAGAATCTGTATCTCCCTCTCTTATGACCCTCCCCTGCTTGCGCTGTCTCTCTCTCTCTCAAAAATATAAATAAATAAATAAATAAATAAATAAATAAATAATTTTAAAAAAATGAACACATCTGTTTATTTCCAGTCTTCTAGTCTTCCTACTTCTCATTCTCTTCTTCTTTTTTATCACACTCCTCCTGCATAATTAGCATATTATTTATATCCATTCTTTCCTCCATATCCTATTCATCATGAGCATATCCTGATAGAAAATGAATTGCTGGAATTAGGGTTTGGCTGAAAGTAACTACAGAAAGAGCAACAAAAAAATTCTGTCTCATTTGATTACAATGTTTTCTTAACTAGAAGTTAGTCTGTAAGCTATATATGATTTTCATAGTGTCAGGGATTAGGACCCTTCTATCTTATTCTCCATAGAAATCTTCCACCACCAAGGTTACTGCACAGTCCTAGATGGCTCTGTATCTCTTACCAATATGTTTGTTAATATGGAAGTTGTCCTCTAAACACATGTAAATGTCACTAACTCTCCTCAATTTAAAAATGAACACCCATGTTACTTTCAAAATCTTGCCTAAATGCTAGCCTTGTGTCAGCATTTTGTGACTTACTTTATAAACAACTATGTCTATGTGGCATGATACCATCCTACATTGAGTATCAATAACTACAACTGTAGAAAGATTCTTCCATTAGTAAGTTTATGCCTGTAACTGTGAAAGAAATATTCAAAAATTTTCCATATGTAGAATACATACTTTTTAATTATTAAAGTTTGGGAATGACAATCTGTATCCATCTAAAATGTATTTTTATTGAAATACAATAAGCAGCTTTATAAAGCACAGTTTCTGAAGGACAATGCCAAAATGATTTTATTAAAACAGTGGGTTTTTCAATTAGTTTGATACAAAGGCTGTCACACTTTCACTTCCTCAGTGTTGAAAAACACAGTATTACTAAGGCAAAAACTTACTGATTTCTGAAATGGCTAAAATCTTTAGGTTTATTATTTCTCAAGGGAAAAACAGTAGTTGAAACCAAGCATTCATTTGCTATAAACAATGAATATATCCATGGCAAGTCACATAACTAGTACCCATAGAGCAATGTAGGGAAAAGCATGATGAATTGACATTCAACAAAACTGCTTTAAAAGTAGATATTACACATTCAAATAAATTTCTTTCTAGTCTATTTCTAGATCTAATATATGAGCTAAAAAATAAAACACCATAATAGCATATCACTACTATTTTTCTGCCTTATTAGACAAGATAAATTGTATGATCTTCTTTCATAGCACACAGTAAGGTAGAGTCATTTAATTACCTGTAAATCAAAGCAATTTAGGTAACTCTTTGTGATCATTATCACAGAGACTCAAGGAACTAAAATGCTCAATAATCAATAACGACTCAACCTCAAAACAAAGTTAAGCCCTTGCAATTTTCCTGGAATGGGGCTCACTGTTTGACCAAGTAGGATTCCACTGACTCCAGAATTCCTCCGTCTCTTCTCCTCTGAAATGGTTCATCACTACCTTAGGTACTGTTCCTACTCTTAACACTTATCACTCATTTCTTCTTCCTTTATGTAGGATATTCTAGTTAGCAAGTTTTAAAAGTACCAGAATGATTAACTGATATGTGTATACTCATTACCTAGAACTACCTTTCACATGTTCCGGGAACCACATATATTATTTATTGAAAATTAAAATTTAAGGGCAAGTGCTGCCTGTGGGGGACTGGAGCCAGAGCCCAAGCCATGGCCACCACAGCCTCCGCAGCTAAGCACTGAGTCTGCTAGTGCTGAAGAATGCGTCCTTGGCAGGGGCACCCAGGTACATGAAATGCTTTAGCAAGTTCTCCTTGTCCCCTGTCCATGAAGCAGTTTCTGAACTTCGGGTCCAGCAATGCCTGTGAGAAAATTTCATTCATCTTCCTTAGGGCAGAAGCTGCCCAGGCACCTGGCTATTAGGAAAGAAATCAACCGGCTTCCTGACCAAGTGCTGAGCACACCCTCGGTTCATCTGGTCCAGAGCTGGTATGTCCAAAGTCTCCTGAACCTCATGGGGTTCCCGGACAAGGACCCCAAGGACAATCATACCCTGAGCCAGTTCACTGATGCCCTGATCACCATCTGGAACCACGGCGATGATGTGGTGCCCGCTATGGAGCAGGGCATGCTGGAGTGCAAGGACACTTACGGTGACAACCCGGTTTCCAACCAGAACATCCAGGACTTCTTGGAACTCTTCTACCTCTGCTGCATCTCTATCTGCATGCTTATCAACCAGCACTGTGAGTGGGGCTGGAGGCTCAGGACCTGAAAGAGCATTCCTGGCTCCACAGTGAAGAAAGAATACAGCAATAGTGAAGTATATTGTTTTAAATGTCCTTTTTTTTTTTTTAAAGTGTTCCATGTGGTATTTATCAAAACTGTATCACACTCATAAACAGTTTGTTGTTTAGAGTTTCTTAGTCCCAGAGTATTCACTATAATTGTTGAGATTTAGAAAAAAAGAAAAAGAAAATTAAATTTTTAAACGAATATTTACAGCTTTCTTTCTTTTCTTTTTTTTTTTTTTTTTTAACAGACCTCTCTTTAGGGCATGCATTAGCTACAGGTGTTTTTTTGTGACAGGGTGTCAAAGGACAACTCAATATATTGCTTTAGATAGTGTGCAAATTACACCCCATGTGTTCTAGCTGCTTGAAATAATGGGTTCTTCATCCAAACAACAAATACAAAGTCCACCATGTTACCAATGAAAAGTCCTGTAAAAAATTAAAAAAAAAAGGCTAGTCTCTTGTGTTGAGGGTCACGTGACATTTTAACATACCGAAGTTTCAGTGATTACCAGGGAGTCTGGTCCTCTTCACTAGCTGTGCCACAAGTGCCTGTGAGGTGTTTGCAAAATGCATGATAGTAACGCTCTGAGTTTTTTAAATTTTAAATTCATTTTATAGGAAGTTGTTTTGTATATTTGTTTTTAATAATTGCCAAACTTGTCACATGGCATATAAGTAATTATATTAATTATTTAATAAGTGTGTTATTTATACATTATAATATATGTAACAATTTTTTTCTTGTTTATTCTGAGCATTTATCAACAATTATCTGTGCCAGGCCATACAGATAAACGACATGTACACAACACAAGAGTTACACAAACAGAAATAAGAAAATGAAGTAGAGAAATGCATGGCTTCAGTACACCAAATTATTTGTATATGCATAATATTTGACAGGTGATATCTTTTTCTCATGCTCTGAGTTCAGACTCACATTTAAGAATCAATTTGTTCACTGAACTATATAGTTTAGTCTACTAGAGTCCATTTTTATAATTATTTTGAAATAGTGTAATTTGGTAATTTTCAAACTGTTAGGAGGTATCCTGAAACCCTTATGAGAGTTGTGTAAATTTTTAAGAATTATATAACCCCTAAGAATATACCTATATGTACAAAAATCCTATTGGATTGCAAATTTCAAAATGCTTTATTTAAGGGAATGTTTTGTCATCTATATCTTCATGGAGGGAAATAAAGTTCAAAAAGGCCAAATAATTTATCCATGAAAATCAGCTGATAAGTGGATAAGTGGGAATTCAAACCCAAAACCTTTATGCCTTTATCTAATTATTCTTTTCTCCAGACCACAGCTGCCTCTTCTCTCACATGCCTGAAATTAAACTTTGTTTTTTGTTAGAAGAATTTTATCTGCAGTGCTTTCTCAAGTTAACTAAATAAATGACAACTTAGAGTAACTTTATTATTAAAACTAGGTGCAAAAAACAATTTGGTAGAGAAATTAAATATCTTTAGAATTCACTAAGTTGAACTATACAGGTCTCACAGCTTTTCGTTTGTGAGGGAAAATTTTTTTTTTTCTGGAGTATTTTTGGAATAATATTTCAACCAACACTTGTCTTAGAATGCTTAGGTAATGGTTCAAGTTGAAAAAACGGCACAGATTATTATTGATATGTTAGTGTTGGCTAGTCAAGTTTACCACTGTTACCACTGTATCAGACAATGTCTAGAGACTTCCTTTGATTTTCTCCAGATACCCTTAACTAAGGCCTCCAAAGATGAGCTACACCATGTCATTTTAGATTGTCTATTAGCCTTACATGTCTTTTATTTTCACCTTTTCACTGTTTATCTGAGATGACAAAACTAGAATAAATGAGACTTTTGCTAAGAAATCTATGTTATACAGAGTCTTCTAGAAAGTTGATAGGTTACTGTTTTTTTTTTGTATCGTATATGTAAAAAGGCCACAAGATACAGAGTAAAATCAGAGTTCTATCACCACAAAATACATGAACTTGTGAACACTCTTTAGCTTCAATGCAGCCTTTTTGTTTTCTGTATGATAAAGATAATGCTTATTTAAAAGGGCTGCAGTGAGAAACAAAATAAAGGAAATGATGGTTTTAGTCTTTATATTCAGGTATGGTGGTTATGGCTATCATTATATAGACACTAAATAAAATTTAGCTTCCATGAATCTTTTTAAAGCTACCTTCTTCCAAAGTTCTTTGATTATAGGCTATTATAGAAACAAGTCTTTGCCACAATTTTCTGGCAACAAAGTATAGATTTGTTGACTAAATCTCCTGGAACTCACCTTATCCTCAAAGTGAGAGAATTCGGTTACTGCTATTTCCATACCCAGTGTTATCAAAACAGGCTCAAACAGGGTAGTGACTTTGGATTAAAAACATACATAAAACTTCATAATGAGGGAAAATTCTGTTTTATGTTGGATTACACTGGGTTGGTGTTTTTGTTTGTTTATAATACCTATCAATTTGTGTTTGTTTGGAGGTTAGAGTTAGTCACATTGCTGATGATACAGTAATTCGAGGTTTAAAAAGTCAGAAATAATTTAAAACAGTATATTCACTATCCTAAGACTGCTCTGTGTCCCACCAATTCATCTTTCTCCCCCAACCCTTAAGAAAGTACTGATCTTTTGGGGAGCCTGGGTGTCTCAACTGGTTGGGCATCCAGCTTCAGCTTAGGTCATGATCTCATGGTTCATGAGTTCAAGCCCCATGTCAGGCTCTTGAACCTGCTTCAGATTCTGTGTCTCCCTCTCTCTCTCTCTCTCTCTCTCTGCCCCGCCCCAGCTCAACTCTTCTGTCTCAAAAATGAATAAAACATTTTAAAAAAAGAAAAGAAACTACTAATCTTTTTACTCTCATAACTTTGTCTAGGGGTCCCTGTGTGGCTCAGTCGGTTAAGTGTCCGACTTCAGCTCAGATCATGATCTCACCGCTCCTGAATTCCAGTCCCTGAGCTGTCAGCACAGAGCCAGGAGCCTGCTTCAGATTCTGTGTCTCCCTCTCTCTTTGCCCCTACCCAACTCATGCTCGCGCTCTCTCTCGCTCTCTCTCTCTCTCAAAAATAAATAAACATTAAAAAAAAAAAACAAAAAAACTTTGTCCCTTCCAGAATGTCACAAAGCTGGGATTGTATAGTATGCAGGCTTTTCAAATTGGCTTTTTACACTAAGTAATATGCATTTAAAGTTCTTTAATATCTTTTCATAAGATCCATTTACTATTAATCAAGAGGTTTCTTTATATTTATAGTGGGTTTCTTATAGATAAATAGTCTTAGCTTTTCAATTATTTAAGGATTCTATTAATATGTCCTCTAGTTCAGAGATTCTTTCTTCAGCCATGCAGTCTATTAATAAGCCCATCAAAACCATTCTTCACTTCTGTTATATAGTGTTTTTGATTATCAGAATCTTTTCTCTTTTATTCTTTCTTAGGATTTCCATCTCTCTGCTTCCTTGCCCATCTGTTCTTGCATGCTGCCTACTTTATCCATTAGAGTCCTTAAAATATTAATCATGGTTGTTTTAAATACCCGGTCTGAGAACTCTAACACCGTGCCATGCCTGATCCAGACACCTGCTCTATTTCTTCAAATTGTATTATTTTGCCTTTTTTATATGCCTTGTAATTTTATCTTGGTAACCAGACATTATTTAAAGATCTATTGTAAAGGACTGTTATAAGTAGACTTTTAGATAGTGAGGTATGGGGTGAGGGGAGTTTTCTATAGTCCTTTGAGTAGGTCTCCAGTCTTTTAGTGAGCCTGTGCCTCTGGACTGTGAACTCAAGTCTTTCTTCACCTTAATATATTTTTTATTGTTGTTTTTCCTCCTCTTAGCCTGGATAGGATGGCTAGAGTAGGCTGAAGTTGGCATTTTCCTTTGTCTTATTCAGTTAGACTCTGATAATTCCCCAGCAGGTTAGGTTTTGATTAACTAGTTTCCCTTGAGGGCAGGCCTTGTTAAGAAAAACAAAGCATTCTGATATATATCAACATAGTTCCTTTTTCCCTCCCCCTACCAGAAGCTGGAGATTTTCCTCCAATATATATTCTGGGAAACTAGCTGAGTTTCTGGAGGTAAAACTCACAGAATTGTGGAGGTAGAGTGATTGAGTGGGTCCCCCTGGAGGTTTGAACTCTCTAAATTGTCCACACTGAGCCTCCTGTAATTCATCAATCACAGTTCAGGTTTCCCTACTTCGTACTAATTATCAGCTATTTCTGTTCACGATTCCTTGCTTTGCTATGCTCTGACTCCCTGTATTCACTTTGTGCATCTCTAATACTGGGGACATCGATTTGCCCTGTGTCCTACCTTCTCTTATGAATCTATGATTTGTTCATTTTTGTGTTGTTTCTTACTTGTCGGGGGGGACTGGTGACTTCCAAGTGAGGCATCAGAAACCAGAATTAAGTCCTTTGATAAACTTTTTATTCTGGAATAGTTACTGATCTTGTTCAGAATTAAGTGTTTATAAAATTTCATTTCTAGGAATCTACCTTAGGGACTTGATATAAAATGAAGGGAAAAAAACATAAAAAGCTATCATTTTACTAATTCATCCTTTTACGCAGTAAGTTTTATGTACTGTAATACAGATACAGGTCTAAGTTCTCAAATACAAAGATAATTGAAGTGAAACTTCTATTCATCATGAACTCACTGAGTCAGGAACATGGCATGATTTCCACTCCACTGTTCCTTTAGGGATAAACAATAACCCTTCACAAAATTCAACTGCCTACAGTGTCTCACTTCAGTCTTTAGAAACCCTCCCTCACATTTTCTATAATCTTCACTCTGGCTCCTTTCCTTGATTTCAAACTCTTGAATCTGTGTATCAAAAGGCAGTTGATGTGTGTGTGTGTGTGTGTGTGTGTGTGTGTGTGTGTGTGTGTATGTGTGTGTCTGTGTGTCTGTGTGGCATGTGCATTAGGAGTGGGAGAAAGGGCTGCCTAACATCTATTTTCTGTTCTTTTGGCAATAAGGCCAATTTCCTTTTAGGTAATTACTGGACATTCATTGACCACAATCAGGGTGAAGTATGAAATATTAACCTAGGTGCTATGCTTCTTCATGGTGTTGAAAATGATCCAGTCTACACAGATCAATTGTTCTTTTTCCCTGGGATCCATCCTTAAACATAGAAAGCTAAGACAGCATTGTGCTGGGATAAAACTGGAAATTAGTTGTTCCTGCGTTTTTTAACCTAGATCTTGGGTGGCCATCACTATTGATCTTTACTCAGCTGGGTTTTCTAGACTGTATTATTTTTGTGAGTCCTGCTAAATGCTTTCCATTGATTCCCTTTGGCTTGAATTACTTAAAGTGGATTTCTATTACTTATAAAGAAGTAATTTTAATTAACATGTCCAGATTTAGTGTCACTTTGCCCTTTTGTTCATTATGAGAGTTTTATTTTTATTTGTTTTTTTTTTCTTGATGTCTTCCAAGTAAACCATTGCTGTTACTCACAAGAGTTTTAACTTGTCTCCTTCTGATTCTCTAGCTCAGAGCTCCATCTTGGTCAGTTCTATAACTCCTAGCATAAAATACCTAGCTTGTGCTCTGATTAGTGTCTTACTGGAGATTGGTATTAAATGTATACTAAAACTTTATAAGAACAATAATACAGGTATTCACAAAAGAAAGATATGTATCCTCCAAAAAAGCTAATCTGAATGTTAGTATCATCTCCTGCCCCATCCCATGACCTTGCATTTGGCATCTGGCCATACCAACCATTATCTCCAAGAAAATTGCTTCATTTAGAACTCCTTGCATTGATAACAGCATTCCCTAAGCCAGAATATTTTTTCCATCTCTTCTCCCAATCTCTGCTTGTAAATTCCATACCATATGCCGATCACAAGTGATCAATGTGTAACTATTTATGGGATTCTTTATTTCAAGGCACTGTGCTAGTTTTACATGGATTATCACATTTAAGCCTCAATAAAACACAATAAAGTAGGTACTATAAAGACTACTTTACAGATGAGGAAACAAGCTTTGTAATACCATGCAGTAGGGAAGGAGCAAAAGTTGGATTTAGAGTCAGAGCAGAGGTAGCATAGATTGTGCTCCTAATGACTACCGTAAACAGACTTTCTATGTAGTCAGTGGTTATTTATGTGTCTACACTTAAAACATAATTGTGTGTATACTATATGTAATTGTGTATCTACTGGTTTTTGTTAAAGAACTTTGATTAAATAAGAATGTTTTCCTCGAGCAAGTCTTATCTGATCTCATTAATATTTTTAATCATTTTCACTAGTGTATCACATCTTGTTTAGTTCTTATTTCATCTAAATTTTATTATACTTAGATCTTTATATTTATGCCTTTTATATTAAGCTTTACGCTTCTTAGAATTAAAGCAACAGTTATAGAAGGAAAATTATGGGATAGATAGTAAAAGGCATGAGTCCTCAAGACAGCTAAGTCTGGACAAAAATCCCAGGTGTTTAACTTACTACTAGTGTAGCCTTAAAACAAAGGCTTCTCTATAAGATTTAATCTTCTTATTTATAAAATGAAGATTCCAATATTCACATTGTAGGGAGTTAAGGGGTGTCTTACATAGAAGGTACTGAGTAATTAATTACTTATTGAATCAATGTTACTTAAGGCTTCAATATAAGCTACTAGTCAATTTAACTTCTACTTTCCTTCTTTAAGATCTTTCAGAATGTTTTCCCCTATCACCTTAGGATCTTTCAGAAGATAACATTATGCAATTTTTGCATTGTAAAAAGTAATGAAAATATTAAAAAATTCTATATATTTACTATACAAATCTCATAACATGATTACCACAAGATATTTTAATGACTACATGTGAATGAGTTAAAATGAATGAATTAACTGTCATGTAAATATAAATTATATACAGGATTGCAAAACTCAATCTCATTATTTTAAAAAATATTTTGGCCTGTGGACCATAGCTTTGTATTTTTTTCCTGGATAGTTGTAAACAACATTTTAATTTTTTTGTACTACACTCTGCACCTCTCCACCTACCTGCCTCTCTTCCACATACAACACTGCTGCACCATCCTGTGTGGCTAAAGTGTGACCGAATGTAATCTAGTAAGGAGAGAGGTGAAGTGACACGAAGCATGAAATTTAAAAATGACTGTCACACTGTGTATCATATTGAATACTTAGCATTAATTCACATTGCAAGCAACTCGATGCAAATATTTTGTTGCAAAATAGAGAAAAATAAAAAAGACTTCCTTACAGTCACTGCAGTTGTGGGGGAAGTTTGGAAAATTGCTATTCAAAGTATCAGACACAGGCGCTTAGCTATGTACTGAGATTCAACTTCTGGCAATTTGAATATATATCCCTCACCCAATTATATTCACACTATTAACTTAGGGCACTGGCATATCTGGTACCACATGGATGCACCTATGTGATTCAGGCGGATTTCTGATGGAATCTTACAAAGCTACAGTCTGGGTCCTTAGTTCCAACTCTATCTTGTATACTTCTTCCCCCAGGACAATGTCTTTGCTTTTTGCCAGCTCTATTCCTTTTTTTTTTTTTTAACTTCAGGAGATAAGAAATCAATCTAAACTGACTGAAGGCAGAAAAAAAAGGATGAAGAAAATAGAAAATAAGTGTCAATGGATATTAGAGAATGTTTCTATATCTTGGTCAGACTAGCAAAGCATTACTAGAGATATTTCCAAGAGCTACTTACAAAACTGTTTTTCAACAATTAACATATGTGCATGTGAGTTTAGTAAGTCAAAATATAGGCTCACTGTCCTAGTCTCAACTGTGAAATTATTTCTGAGCTACCTGGCTTATACAATACATCCTATCTTCCATCCCCCATTTTCAAAATAATTTGGTCTCTTACAAGAAAGACTTCTTATATCTATTTATACATTATCTCCATCTCAAGGCGTTTTAAATGCTTGATCACACTTTTGGATTATAACTTCAACTCACATTTTAGATAACAAAATTTGTGGGATACATGAATGATAGATCAGAAAGAAATTCTGCTAAATCCACATCAATGAAAAATCTATAGTGGAAGAATTCTTCTCCTTTGGTCATATAAACTAGACATACTACTTAATGAAAGTACATGAGGTACCAATGGTACGCCTTTGAAGGAATGTAGGTGATTGGATGTTTAAATTCTTTGCTTGTTGACCCCTAGACTCACTTCCTCAAAGCCATAAATCAAGTCCTCAAATGTTCTTCAGAATGTTGGATGAAAGGAATAAAAGCACTGTAGTTCCCACTGCAATCTACAGACAGTAAAATGTTGTATTTTTGACTAGGCAAACTTGACTTTGTGAGTTTCAGGTCAAACTTAGTGCTTTCTCCTTTATGTTTGGCATCATTCAAACCAAAGCTGTGATGTTTTTAGACCTTGTAAAGCATCGGGTAAAATATCAAAGGAAAAAAATATCAGCAGAAATCACTTTGGTACATTTATTTTAAAGGCATATACCTTTATGTCAGGTTGTAACGTGGAGCTGCTTATTCCTGACTATCCATGAAAACAATTATTTTCTTTCAAAAGTATTATTTAATATTTGTTTGCTGAGGCCTATGCTTGATACAAAGGAATTTCCAGTGAGAAAATTGAAGTTGACAAGTTTCTATATAAAGCAAAGTGACTAAAAGCAATTGTCTTCCAAATTCTATGCATCTGATGATTTTTTTTCATAGAGTTAAATGTAACTCTAGGTTATATTGATATTTAGTTAGTCTTAAAATTATAAAAATTACAACTAGGGCTTTCTTTATGTTTTTTCATTTAACCCAATTTATTCATTTTAGGGCCCATACATTATAGAAATGTATATTTTTTAACAAATTTGTTTTGGGGCACCTGGGTGGCTCAGTTGGTTAAGCATCCAACTTTGGCTCAGGTCATGATCTCATGGTTGGAGCTCTGCATCTGGCTGTGTGCCTACAGCTCAGAGCCTGAAGCCTGCTTCAGATTCCGTATCTCCCTCTCTCTCTCTGCCCCTCCCCTGCTTGCTCTCTGTCTCTGTCTCTCAAAATAAAACAAAGACATAAAAAATATTTTTAATTGTATTAAAATACTCTTCATTGGGCTCCTTAAAATGGCTTTGTCTATCATGTTCCAATAGGTAATCTGATTCAACTTATGTTACTTGCAAATATTTTACTTTCTCTAGAAAGTTTACACATGTAAGCACAGCTTTTATTTACTAATCTTTTCTATGATAATAAAATATTTTAATCTAACATGTCTATCTAAAGTGTTTATAATCATTTCATTGCAATTAACTCTATCTTACAGAAGCTTTAAGACACACTAAATTTTCAGACAAAAATAGAAAAAAATCACTGCAAAATATTTAAACTTTGCAGAGCAGTTCGACAGTTTTGGGAAATAACTGATATAAATAGAGACAGAATGATTTTAAATAATATAATTAAATTATATTTAATTACATAACTTTGATATTTATTTGCCCAAGTCAGTATTTCCCTCAAACACTTTTCTTTAAGGGGAAAATAAAATAGATATTAACATGCACTTTGTTACATGATTAGTCTAATGTGTATTATATATTCTATTTGTTTCAGTGGATATTGGACATACACATACAACATAAAAAGGTAGCCTGTTACCATACTGTAGGTTATGGAAGAAGAAGCTAAATTACTGAGTTGGAGGCAAAGTATTTTATTATTTAGGGCAAAGCAGTAATTATAATGTAGTCAGCATAATGTTCAACTGCTTCCTCCTGTCCTGCAAGTTCCAGGATGGAACTCTGTGTGGATATCTGCACACAGAGTGAGTTCTGTTAATGGAGAGTTCATGCGTTTACCATTTTTATAGTAAACCAAAGGATGTCTGATTTTTGTCCAGAGAAAGATGTTCCCTCACTTCTCATGGCTGCTCACTGCAAATACAACCCCAAGAAATGGCCCAAATAAGAAACATTTAGAGATTCCATATTTTAGAATAATTTTACGGGACCATGATAGATCACCATTTCAAACAGACTATATATGTTTGAAATTTTCAAACAAACAACAAACCTTTAAAATGATATAGATTTACAAACCAACAAAATAAAACTCATAGAAATGAAAAACACCATCAAGATAAATTCAATGAATAGATTAAACAGAAGAGCTAAATAGAGAAATAGTAAACTATAAGATCAGAAGAATCAATTCATAATAAAGCACAGAGATAAATTTTGCAAAAGAGGTTAGATAAAATAATGCAATAAAAAGATCAAACATTTAATAGAAGCCTACAAGTAGGAGAGAGAAGTTTAGGTAGGGAAAGTATATGAGATAATCGCTGAGAATTTTCCAAAATGAACAAAAGACATACTACCCATATTTTAAAAAATTTCCCAAAGAATCCTTGGTAGGTTAAATAAACTGCATTCTATAACTAGGCTCAATATGTTTATATTATTGAAAGAGCCAATGGGAAAAACTAAAATAAGCCAAAAAGATGGTAAGGAGAAGGATGTCTCACAACACACGTGCAGTAAGTTAACATCTGAATTCCTAGAGTTAATTTTGTCCATTTAACCATCAATAAAAGAAATCTACTCAAGTCAAGATATTTGGTGCTCTATGGACTTCCACAGAATACAGCGATGCCCCCTTGGAGGGGTTCTTATAATAGATTACACAATCTTCTTGATATCTGCTTGCTCCATGAGTTTTTCTTCTCTTCCTCTTGGTCTTCCCATTCTCTTTTATTTCTCACAACCAAGAAACTCTAGGCTTTGAAATACTGTCACTGCTGGAGTCGGCTCCCCCATCCCCTTCAAGTTTTAGCTTTTACTCTAATCTGGATAATCAGAGAATGCCTTCCCAAGAAATAGGAGAATATTCCTGAAATAAAATTCTGCTGAAATAAATTCTGGTTAATTTTTTTTTCAATTCACAACACACATACAAATTTATGCATCAATCATTCAGTCAATGAAAAGTTATTCCAAAGTTGCATCATTAAGAAAATATGAATGCCTTATCTGTGTATGTGTGTGTGTTTAAATTTCTTCCTTCTTCAAAATAGTAACAATAATGCCAACCTAAATAAAGTCTTACTCTTTCACTTGCAACTTCTTAAAAAATATTCTATTTCTAGTTTCTCCCCATCTGTGTTCATGGAATTTTCTCCTTTTTTGGCCTGTAGGATATTAATCTTTGTTTTATTTTGTTTCTTCATGTTTTTTTGGTTGTGAAATGAAGTATTAAAACATGAAAGCTTTTATGTCAATTTGGCTTATGTGTTACCTCGTATATGAGGCCATATAGGAGATGTGTGACTTTTTAAAAGTTTACTTATTTATTTTGAGAAAGAGAGAGAGAGTATGCCATGTGTGATTACAAATAGGGGAGGAGCAGAAAGAGGGGGGTAGAGAGAGAGACTCACATGGGGGCTCAATCTCATGAACTGTGAGATCATGACCTGAGACTTAAATCAAGAGTAGACTCTCAACATACTAAGCCACCCAGGTGCCCTCAGGCTGTGTGATTTTGAAAATATTGTGCAAGCAGAGCCTCAGCTTTCTTATTATTGAAACAGTGATGACCTTTTCACAGGCTCTTTTGAGAATAAAATATTTTAACATGTAAATGGCTCAGATTATAGTGTATGTTTATTAAATGTTAGGAGCCTCAGTGTACTTCTTCTTTCCTTTACTCTAACCATCTCAAAAGTACCTGACAGCTTTACTGATTTCTCCCAGTCTAAGGCTTTTAATCTTAGGCTTGACCAAAGCATTCTTTTCTTTTTTAAATGAATAATTCCATCCATGCACATGACTTTTAGCCACTCTATAGTGAAGATGTCTTTTGCTTCATTCCCAGCTTTGATATCTTTTCTCGTGAATTATAGGTCATTTGGAAAGTTTTGCTCATGTTCAACACCGGTGGACCCATGGCATCATCATTTCATCAAGCCTGATCACCCTTATTGCAGTAAATGACATCACTCTGCAGTCACTTTTTTTTTTTTAAGTTCTTTGAAGAACCAACTGCAAGAGGTTTACACAATTCCATCCTCTCCCTCTCTTTCCACATAGAATCAGCAACGAAGTCTGGCTAATTCCATCTTCTAAATGTTTCTCAAATATGTTTTTTCTCTTATGCTCTTACATACACAATTTCTCAGCTGCAGTACACCAAGAGCCTATCTTCCTAAAACCTCTCTTCAGGATAAGTTCAAACCACCTTCCATATGATTGGCAAAGCAATCATTCTAAAATCCAAATGCATTCTACCTGGAGTATTCACTCCTCACATTATGTTTCTCCTAAATCACTATCAAGTATAGGGAAAAACAAAAACAAAAATAAAACAGAACAAATCTATAAAAAGCAACTCAAGGATTAACTTCTCAGGGAACAGTGGCCTTATCCTTCAACCATGGATTTGGTGCTGCATCCTGTTAGTAAGACAGGAACAGGAACACATTTCTCAGGGTCCAATGAACTAGCTTATCATTCTCAGATTATATTTAATCATATTGTGAGTAGCGGTATAATTTTTTTATATCTTTCACTAGATAAGGAGTTTTCTAATCCCATGTACAATGGACATTTACTCAGTGATTAGTTATTGCCAAGGAGTATGCTAAAACTCTGCATGATTTACATCATCTAATACTCATAAATCACTGTGAAGCAGTAGTACTATTATGAACATTTACAGGTGAGGAAACTAAGTCACAGAGATTAAGTAACTTGCTGAATGTCTCTTAGCTAGATGGTAATGAAGACAAAATTCAAACTTAGAAAAGGTAGCTTCAGAGCTCATTTTCTTAACATTTATACTATATTCTCTCCTTCAGAGATCAAGAGCCATTTATTTCTATATCTTCAATCTCTAGTACAATACTAAACCAGTAAT
This sequence comes from Suricata suricatta, assembly GCF_006229205.1. NCBI lineage: Eukaryota > Metazoa > Chordata > Mammalia > Carnivora > Herpestidae > Suricata > Suricata suricatta. Next base: position 81,179,972 of record NC_043706.1, read on the forward strand.
AGACATTTTGTAAATATTCACTGGATGATTATTACATAAATGAATGGGTAACAAATGAATGAATACATATTTTAATAGAGAGCTTTTTGCTTTGATATCCTGGATTTGCATTATCACTTAAAATACCAATAAAAAACTGTATGAGTTATGAAATAGCTTTGGGACAAAGTTTAAGGGAAAGGAAAGTTGTAGAAGGTTCGTGAAAGGAAATCATTGAAAACGAATTTTATGTGTGAGGTTGAGATAAATGAAATTTTAAAGTTATATTGGTATAGGGTTAAAATTCTGCTTTTCTCTCCGATCAAAAGGCAGGTTTTTTTTTCCAGACCTTTGGGCTGCTCTTGATAAGACTAGGTAAATGAAGGGTTTCTCTTTTGTCAAGAAGGCCAAAGTTTTAGGTCTTATCTTTATCAGGTCTTTGATTGCTTAGTTAAAACTTCTTTGAGGTTGGAAGAAGTCAGGCTTTGCTGAAGGATCCCAAAGGCAAATAAGATCCTATATTGCCACTATAGTTAAATAAATACAGTTTTCAGATTTGTAACAATTTGTGCTTCTATTTCGGATGTGCTTTGTAATTTCCTAAGGTTTTAACAAATTTCCCAGTATTCAAATGGTAGAGAAGCCTTTTGACCAATTAGGCCCTTTCATTCAGGATCCAAGTTACTTAAAAGACTGTTGTATAGGTTATATTGTATGGGTAAATGCTGCAACTGCTCAAATATATGTGCAGCCCCTAAAGTTTTAATGTTTGGGTAAGATCATTACTTAACACCTTTAGTAATCAAAATGTTAAGTGTCACTAAATTTCTTTGTCAAAGTGCATCATAACGAACTCTTGTCAGATCTTTAGATTCTGTCACAAAATGTGTTTCTTCTTCAAGGGAAGTTGTAAAGAGGAGTTTTGGGACAAATGCAGTATTTAACATCTTTTAAGATAAATACCAAAATGGGTGGAAACTTCCAGAGCTAGAAGCTGCATTGAAGCTGAACAAAACTTAGAAACATGGGAAATTATAGTTTTGTGAC
>NC_043706.1:81181097-81259772 GCF_006229205.1 Suricata suricatta
CCCTTGTAATACCCTTAACATTCCTAAGGGCAGGCCTAGAAATAGAAGCTATAGGTAATCAGTTATTGCTTAAGGCTAGTTACACCCTATGCGAGAGTCCTGGGTCTACTCTGTGATTGGTTAACACTCTAAATATTGTAATTGGATAAACCTGCTGTCAATAATATTGTGTAATAATGATTGGATCACTGTACCTATGTCACAATTTCCTGTAACTCCCCCTTCCCAAACTCATAAAAGCCCTGCCCCACCTTTGTTCAGGGCTCTCAACATGGACCCACCATGCTGGTGAAGTCTGTGAGCCCGAGTTTAGGCCCCGGCGAGCCTAAACCCGTAATAAAGCCCTTTGCTTTTGCATGCGTGCTTCGGACTCCCTGGTGGTCTCTGGTTTTTGGGGGGGATATTAAAATCTGGGCGTAACAGTAAAAAAAATTAAAAATAAATATGTATTTTAAAACTTGGTGGTATCCTTATAGATTATGAAGATTTAAATGACTGCTGTGTTTTAAATAAATATATAAGCCTCTGTTTTATGCTTAGATTCAAACTATAATCATATACAAAATAAATCTGCAAAATTGTCTTTGCTTTCCCCCTCCCACCGACAAATCTAATGATGTTAGAGATGGTGGCCATAAGCAGCCTAACAAAATACAGTATCATCAGATTCCTCATCTGTAAAATGAGGACAATGAGCTATGGAATCTCAAAGGTCCCTCCTAGCTCCATCATTTATAATTTTCTGACTTAATTTATATCATATGTTTTACAGTGCACAGCATGTTTTCTTTTAGTTCCAGACTAATTTCTTCCTTTTTCTAAGTCTATAGACTAGTACTAATTGTCATGCCTAATCTATAGGCCAATTTGTAAGGGGAAAAAAATCCATTGGGGACATTGCAAAGAATCCACAATTTGCAGAGGGTAAAGTGGGAGACCTGCTGTGCCTGGATTGAAACAGCTGTTTCAAGAACCTTAAGCATCTGGGGAAGTCATCCAGAGAAAGGCCATCCACTGTGCTTTGATCTCGCCACTGAAGCACTGCCTGGCCATATGCTTGGTGAGAGTCCAGCCTGTTAGACCCATGCCTAGGGCTAGCTTTTCCCCTTGTTTCTGTCCAGGAAATGGCACCAGAGTGTTTCTAAAGTGTCAGTGAAATAAAATTTCATTGTGGTAGAGCTTTGAATGAAACTGAGGTTAGATGATATTACAGTAATTAAGCTGAGTGAGTCAACATTGTGTTTTACAAATGAATAAAAGAGAAAATTAAAAAAACATAAAAGTGTAATGTTTAAAAACATGTGTACAGAACTGGATGGTTTTTAAAATGCTTCTCAAATATTTTCTCCTTTAATCCCTATAAGAATCTTCTGAGCATACTCTAGTTACTTCCATTTTATAGAAGGAGCAATTGATTTTCAGATAGTTGCTTAAGAGCCCCTAATTAGCAAACATGGGGTCTGGGCTCAAATTAAATCTCCTGTTACAACTTTCTTATCCTTTCTATCTCTATGCATTATCCTAAGAGAGGAAATGATAAGATAGATAGATATACTTCAGGCATATTTAACTTCCTAAAATTAATTATATTCATATATAGAAGGAAAACATTTTTTATGGAATGAACTGTAATTTTCACTGGCTATCTTTTAAGAGACAAGTTTGTGAAATTTATTTCTCTAAGAAGGCAAATTATTTCCATAATATTCAATCTTATTATCTTATTCTCTATCAGTAAAAACAATTACGAACATGATGGGGCACTGAGGATGTATACTAATCAAACATTGCTCGATTCATACAAAAAAGACATTTAAAGTCTTCAATGCAAGCAGTTCTCCTTAAAGCATGCAAAAAGTCAAGGATATCTCTTTGTCAGGACCAACTCATTTCGTATACTTTTCTTTGTCAGAAACCACTAATTGCCTATCTTACCTAGTCTTCTCCTCTTGTTTACTAACAGTACCTCAAATAACTAAAAACAGCAATTTCCAGACTTCCTAAGCATATAATCTGAGTTGCACATAATAGTTGCTGGATGGCTCCAAAGTGAGTTCTTCAAGTGTAAAAAACCTCACTGGAATGAATATTTTGCCTTTGCCCTTTCCTCTTCTTCCTGAATGGAATATGGGTATGGTACTAGTTGTGGAGCTGCCATCTAGGACTACAGAGAGACAGTATGAAACATGCTGTCTGGTAAGGATGTCTGAGAAGAGAAAGAAGATACTATTGTAATGTATAATGCAGCCACTGACCCTGTTCCAGTTTGCCTGTCTCCCAGCTTGTTGCATGATACAAATAAACTGATGTTAGTTACACTGCTATTTTTTGGGTTCTCAGTTATATACAGCTGAATGTACTACCTGACATATTTACCCTGAACCAATTACTATATCCAGGAAGAATAAAGGGAACTGACTAGCTTATGTCCATCTGTTGCCTCTCCTTTCATTAATTTCTGTCCATTTATATATATACTTTTAAATCAAGTCAATCAGGGCCCACACTACAAAAACCATATAGATGTTACCAAACAGGGGAAAATACAGTCCTCTGAGAAAGGGACAAAGAAATAAGTAATGATGGGTAGTCGCTCACAAATGGCCGCTATAACATCCCTGTACCATAATTTCTTTAACTAGTGTTCATTTGGGGATACCTAGACTATTTCTATTTTTTTATTGTAATAATCAATGCCTTGTTTAACTCTGTTGTAAATAAATCACAAGTGTATGTGTGTTTCGATTTAAACTTCTACCCCAAGTGTATATGAATGCTCAATGTACAGTTACCACCATTATCAACATTTATTTATATCATCATATGTATATTGCTTAGTTGCAAATAAATTATTTTATATATTTACTTTATTTTCTTTGAGGTAAAAAATATTTTTTAGTTCCTGCATAGTATTTTTATTTGTAAATCATGAAGTAGTTAACAAAATTTCAAAGTACAAGAGGTATAATTTTAAATAAATGTCAATTAAAATTTCCATGGCAGTGCTTCTTAAACTTGAGTGTGTATATCAGAATCACCTGGAGGGCTTCCCTCTACCCCCAAATTTATTGAAGTATAAATGACAAACCTGTATATATTTAAGTCACATAACATTACGACTTGATATACATGTACATTGTGGAATGATTACTACAATCAAGTTAATTAATGCATCATCACATCACATCACATCATAGTTACCAATGTTGTATAGGTGTGATGAGAATACTTAAGATTTACATTTTCAGTAAATTATTAGTATACAATAAAGTATCATCAACTATAGTCACATTCTGTACATTGGGATCCCCAAAACTTACTCATGAAAACTGAAAAGTTTTTTCCTTTTAGCAAACATCTCCCTATTTCCCCCACCTCCCGCTCTCTGATATCCACCATTCTACTGTTTTTAGGAGTTCAATTTCTTTAGATACCACATATAAGTGAGATCATATAGTATTTATCTTTCTCTGATTGGCTTATCTCACAGTTAGCATAATGTCCTCCAGGTTCACCCATATCATCACAAATATATTACAGTTTATTCATCTGTTCATTCCTCAATAGACACTTATAACGTTTGCATATGTTGGCTATTGCGAGTAATGCTGGCAACAAACATGGGAGTGCAGCTATCTCTTTGAGATACGGATTTCATTTCCTTCAGATAGATACACAGAAGTGAGATTGTTGGATCATATGGTAGTTCTATTTTTACTTTTAATTTTAAATTTATTTCCTTTTTTTTGTGAACAGTTTATGTCCTTAATTTTTCTAAGGATTATATTATCTTTGTCAAAGGATCGTTTTCTGTCTTTTTCATATGTGCTAAATACAGTATTTTTCTAGTTGCAATATTTAAAACTCTTTTAGGGGTTCCTGGGTGGCTCAGTCAATCGTCCAACTTTTGATTTTAGTTCAGGTCTTAGTCTCACAGTTGGTGAAAGAGCCCCAGCTAGCACTGAAGGGACAGCAAGGAGCCTGCTTGGGATCCAATCTCTACTTCTCTACCCCTCCCCACTTCTCAAAATAAATAAACATTAAAAATAATAATAAAACTTCTTTTGATATTTTGAATTTCAAGATTTCAAATTTTAGAATAACCCAAGCTTATGAAGTAGTTTTTGTGTTCCTACATTGCTTTTACATTTACTTAGAAATTAGTTAACTACTCATATATATGTGTGTGTGTATATATACATATATATATATATATATATTAATGTTTATTTTTGAGACAGAGGGAGGGAGACAGAGGATCTGAAGCAGGCTCTGCACTGACAGCAGAGAGCCCAATGCGGATCTTGAACTCAAGAACTGTGAGCTCAAGACCCCAGCCAAAGTTGGATGCTTAACCGACCTACCCAACCAGGAGCCCATCTTTTATATTTTCTTAAACCAAGATACTTTATTAGTTTTTACAAATAGCTTCTTGTTTTACTGATCATCTCTATGCATAGTTGATTAATCTGATTTCCTTTTTTAATTAATTTTTTTTAAGTTTTACCACTTTCTTTTCCTTTGGGTTGATGATGTTTCCAACATGTTTAGGGAAATGCTCATTAATGTTTAATATTTCCTATTTTCTAAAATTTAAAAATATAAATTTCCCTCCAAGTTCTTATAGCTTCATTATACTTCACACATCATGGTGCTGTTTACTCATGATTAGCTTGTAGCAGTTAACAGAGCATTTTACCCATTCACTCTACATAAACCCATTTTTTTGTTCCAGATTGATAAATGAAATATCTATTTATTACTGGATTACTAATATTATGTTGTCATCAGGAATGTTCCTCAATGCGGAGTTGATATTTTATAATATAATAGCACTTTCTTTACAACTTGGAAACAAATATTTGTAAATGTTGTATGTATCTTTGAAAGGAATTGTGGGGAGGGAAGTAACAATAAGATGGTGAAACAGGACGCTCCAGATTCTCCCTATTCCCAAGTACAGATGCAAAGCATAAATGGCTACACGTATCGGACTGCTCTCTGAAATAATCCAGAAACTAGTTGAGAATTTCCTACACACCCAGTGACTGAGAGAATTTCCACAATGAAACAGGTAGAGAAAGCTGAACACGCTCGCATCTTAAACCCCATCCTGGGCACAGCACCACCAAGCCAGAAAGCATCCCCAACTCCCAGCTCTTTCCTGAGAAGCGAAAAGTTTAGACCACGCGTCCAATGCACCAACCATTACTGTTGCCACCTAAGGAACAGACTCTTGACTCTCCGGTTTCTGGGAGAGGGCAGTCACTGTTCCCCTGGGACCAAAGAGACCACAGCTACGCCTTTAAAACCGCGCAAGCGCACTTCAAGCGGCGAGTCAGCAGGGCTCTGCGCGCGGGAGCCTGCGCAAGGCCCAGCTCCCAGCTTCCCCGTGGAAGGGGCTAGAGAGACTGCGCGGCCAAGCCCAACTCCTCAGACCGCTGCTGGTGGGTCTGTTTCTAACTCTCTTACCTTTGTTGGCTCACACTGTCCTCTGGAAGCCTGGCCAGCGTCTGTCTGGTGGGACTCCATAACCTCGTCACCCACAGCTGGTCTTTGTGGTGAATGGGGGAAGCCGTGGACACGGGAGGTAAATGAAGCGTGAGGGCACTTCCGGTGATTCCCACCTCAGGCAGTCTTTCAGCCCTTGTTCCAAGGAAAACAAACAAACCCTTTGGCTTCTATCTGGAAGGAACTGGAGGGCACTTCCAGTGTCCCCACTTTGCCGCCGCTGCCTGAGGGCTGGGCTTCCCGCTGTGTCTAGGAACTTGTTCTGGGCATGCGCTAGTCCCTCGGTCTCCGGTAAACAAAACGCCGCCGTTTTGAAGGACTCTTGCAGGCCCTTCTGTGACTCCGGTCCTAGCAGGCCACTGCAACAACACCCATTTCCTGTCCTCTCCCTCAGGGGCGTTAGACTGCACATCCAGTGCCCCAGCTTTTCCAGCTGCCTCCCCTGGAAGTCTGACTCCTAACTGGCTTGTCTCAGGCAGATAATCATTGGTCTCCAGGGAGTTGGAAATGGCGGGTGAGCCCTTCCTGCAGCACCTCCTGTCCCCTTACTCCAGCGATGGAACCAAGCCTTCGGCTAAGGCATCTGTCTCTGAGAGCTCCTAGGGCCTGCCATTTGCTTGTCCCCTGGGAGTGACAGCACAACAGCGTGCGAAGTGGTGTTGCAGGATCCTTTACCTCAAAACCGGGGTTCCCTGTCTCCTGGCTTTGAAGAGTGAAGAAGTGGACACAAAATGAACAGCAGGCCAAAGTTTAGAGTATAATATCTGAAAGGAAGAATATTATGAAAGCTCCAGAGAGGGGACATTCGAAGGTGAATATCCTGGACTATAGGCAAGGGTCCTTGTTTAATAAGGTTCTGGTCAGCCTTCTCCCCTCACCTCACCCCAATTCCAGCTCAGGTCCCACCCTTATTGGCTTGATAGTCCTAGGTGCTGGGTGGTCCCTTCCTGATTGGCTCCATTCCATTGTATGAGGGGTTGCCTATGGCCTTATAGTTTCTTGTGTGGTCTACTACTTATTTTTAATTAGGTCTTTTGTCAAATTCCTGAGGGGAACCTCAGGGCGGTAGGTGCTGTCTGTGAAATTACTAAGAGAAACCTTAAGCCAGAGGGAATTTGTTGTAGTCAGACCCTCAGCATTGTTTCAAATTTTGTGTTTTTTCCTCACCCAGGAACCTCAGGTCCTGTCCTTTCTATCTCTGCCTAGTTGATCCTGTTGTAGCAGGATTATACTCAGAGTCTTGACACCACCAAGGCTTTTCTTTCCAGGAAGCAACTTTAGTGCAGCTGGCCTCACTCAGTTGGGTTCCTACCCAAAGAACTGAGCCCTGGACACCACCTGGTGTGGCTTTTTATATATTTCTTACTTCTTTGTCTCCCATATATGGTACCACAGAAACATGCAGTCTGATTAAGTGGTCTCATGTTACAAGGTCGTGAGGAATGTTGTCACATACACAAATAGCAAGGTTGTCTTGAGATTTTTTTTTTCTTTCCTTAGGGTGGGGACCCTACCACACTGTCATAGTGGCATGTGGTCTGAACAAGAGTGCAGACATCTGCCGTAGCTCCTTTCCTCAGCTCACTGCAGAGTGAGTGTAAGATGAGCTCCAGCTGCCAGGTTCTCCATGAGGAGAGAAGAAATTGGACCACATATCTGGCAACCTCAGCTTTTCAAGCTGCTGCTGGAGAGGCTGGTGTCCATCTTGCCTGTCTCAGGGAACTGAAAGGACGTGGCACACCCTGGTCTCCTAGGGAGGAAAATGGTGACTGTGAGGAGCTGGTTATGTGGATCAGCTTGACTGTAGTAATCATTTCGCTATGTATGTATCGCAAAACATCGTGCTGTATACCTTAAATATAATACGGTGTTTATTTTAAACATTTTAAGAAGGAAAACGTGTATACTCAACTTCTCGAGCAGTATTAAAACAATTCATAAATTGTTTTTCAAACCTTCCAATATTTCTTTTTTTTTTAAATGTTTTTATTTATTTTAGAGAGAGAGAGAGAGAGAGAGACAGCATAAACAGGGTAGGGTCAGAGAGAGAGGGAGACACAGAATCTGAAGGAGGCTCCAGGCTCTGAGCTGTCAGCACAGAGCCTTGATGTGGGGCTTGAACCCACCAACCATGAGATCATGACCTGAGCCGAAGTAGGACGCTTAACCGACTGAGCCACCCAGGTGCCCCAAAACTTCCAATATTTCAACTAATTGGCCTATATATCTATCATTTTTCAGGATTTAAAATGTCCCTTATGACTTTAGATGTCTTTTAACTAAAAACCTTTTGCTATCATGAATCACATCATGTTTGTAGATAATGTCTTTTTACAGGAGAGCAGGGAAGACAGCATTATGTATATTTTTACAATTTCTAATCCCACTCCCTTTTCAAAACTCTGCTGCTCACATAATATCTCTTAGATAACATCTTTTATGTTGCAGTGTTTTTTACCTCAATACCAGGGATTTGTTGTCTCACCGCTTTGAAGAATGAAGAAGTGGACACATTAAAATGAGCAGCAGGCAGAAGTTTATTAGAATAGATTAGAGAGTAAGAATAGTATGAAAGCTCTCTTTACAAATGGGGAACATTAAAAAATGAATACCTGCTACTATAGACAAGGGACTCTTGTTTTATAGGGTTTTGGTTGGGAGCCCTTGTTCCTTCTCAGATTCTACCCCTGTCTAGGTAACTCTAAATGCTTAGTCATTCCTTTTTGATTGGTTCATTTCCTTTGTATGAGGTGGTCTGAAGGCAGTCACTGTTCCTTGTGGGTCATGTGTTTCATGGTCTACTTATTTTTAGGTGGGTCTTTTGTTTGTCAAATTCCTAAGGGAAACCTGAGGAGGAGTAGGCCGTGTCTGTTACACTCTTAAGAGGAATTTTATTCCTGAGGGAGTTTGCTGGAGATGAGATATTCCCAGAAGAAATGTTTTAAAATGTGTTTTTTTCCACCCAGGAACCTTCAAGATTTAGCATCTCCATTTCTGGCTGCTGAATCCCATCATTCCCTATCATACCATAACTCATCCAAACCCTCAATATTATTAAAGTCCCAATTCTCAGAAATTGACTTCTAAGATTCGTACCAGCGAATACTCCTTTATTAGAAGACTGCTTATTGATATTAGCAATAGCAAGATACCAGATATAGCATATGGCTTATGTAAACCTGATTTTAAAAGCAGTTTCAGGGCTCCTGGGTAGCTCAGTAGGTTAAGCTTCCAAACCTGGCTCAGGCTGTGATCTCATGGTTTCTGCTTGTGAGCCCTGTTTTGGGCTCTGCGCTGACAGTGCAGAACCTGCTAGGGATTCCCTCTCTCCCTTTCTGCTTCTCTCTCTTTAATCTTTCAAAATAAATAAAGTTAAAAAGATAAAATAAAAGCATATCCTCATAAATATATGTAAAATTTAATCTTGATATAATAATGTACAAGGCCAGTGATTTATCTTAGGTTCACCTTAAATATCTGTTATAACATAAAAGATTTTACTTGGTTGCTCCGTTTTTAAATCAATTGTATATTAATTTTAATCGTTCATACTCATGGATTGATTCTCAATGATAAACACAGGGGAGACTTAGACTTAAACCAACAGGCACTTTAATACTTTCACTATGAGGATTCTGCCACTGCTTTCTGAGGGACTGGAACACTGATGTCCATCATTCTTGGCATCCCAGCCTGATATAAATGTGCATTGGACTGAATTCTAATCAAGGTTCATGAGGGATAACACACAGTGATTTAGTTATAACTTTTTCTCAGTTTGATGATTGCTTTTTCCCTTTAAATATACTCTAACCATCTTGATTGGATTTGAGGATTTTCCACATATTTATAAATTGTCCCTGAGGATGAGATGCTTCTAGGATGGCACCTCTCAAATATTACCTCTTGATTTTTCCAACTTTACTCTCCGTGTTAATCTTTTATTGAAATTAAGGAGACACATATTTCAAACTCATTCTCAGAATGTTCACTTGATTAATTTTAAGTCTTCTTCCTGTCCTCGAGCTGCTAAAAGTAAATCAGAATACCTCAGAATGTTTTTTGACCTACAACTGGCCTTTGATAACAGAAGTTTCACTAAAATAAATGCTTTAGATATGTATTTTTAGTTTATAATCCTTTAAAATATATTGAAGCATTATTGATTGAATAAGAGTTCAAAAAACATATTGTATAGATATGTTTTCAGTTTTAAATAATAAAAATTATTTTCTTGTATGACATCATTTCCTATTCAACATTCTATAATTCTGTGTTTGTGATTATATAGTTATAGAGTCCTAAATTACAGCCCTGTAAATCTTTAAGATCTTTTAGTGTTTTATGTATACTAACTCATCTTATTCTCATTCTATTTTACAGATGAGGAAATTAGTGAGAGTAAAATCAGATGACTTTCTTAGGTCACAAAACTTTGTAAGAAACCAAGGAAGGTTTTAAATCAGAGCAGCATTGTCTGGAGTCCACTGGGCTTTATTGGAACTTTTGGGGACATATGATAAACAACGGTATCTCAAAATGCATATTATTACCCACATAAGCATATGGAAAACTTGTCATATGAATAGAAGAATCCAAAGAGAACAAATATAATATTGTCTTAGAAGTAGAATGACAACATACCAAGAGGGGAAGTATTTTTACAAGGTAAGTATAAAGTGGGAACATAAAAGTTTTATTCTTTCTACTACTTACTAGTGTAGTTTACTCTTTCTCTTTTTTTTTTAACTCCCATATATTTTTAAAGCTGTCCAAAAGAATGCCACAATTGCTTTTATAATTACATTTTTTTCTGAAAGTTTTAGACAATAATCAGGGAAAACTAAAAAAGAAATATTTAAAAGAAAAACAAAATTTATCATTAGTATTTTTAGAAGTGATTATATATCTTTGAATTTTCGGTATAGTTAACATACAGTGTTAGATTAGTTTCAGGTGTGCAATGCAGTGATTCAACAATTTTGTACATTATTCAGTGTTCATCATGATAAGTGTACTCATATTCCCCATTTCCTATTTCACCCTTCCCTCTGGTAACCATCAGTTTTTCTCTATAGTTATGAGTCTGTTTTTTGGTTTATCTCCTTTTCTTCATTTGTTTTGTTTCCTAATTGCACCTGTGAGGGAAATATTATGGTATTCATCTTTCTCTGACTTATTTTGCTTTGCACTATACCTTCTGGATCCATCCTTGTTGTTGCAAATTGTGAGAGAGGGAGAGAGGGAGAGAGGGAGAGAGAGAGGGAGGGAGGGAGGGAGGGAGGGAGGGGGAGGGAGGGAATGAGAATGAGAATGAGAATGAATCTTAAGCAGTCTCTATGCTCAGCATGGATCATGACCTGAGCCAAAATTGAGTTGGGTGCTTAACCGATTGAGACACCAAGGTGCCCCTCATCTGTTCAGTTTTTAATTGGATTTTTTTTTTTTGGTATTGAGTTGTGTAAGTTCTTTATATGTTTTGGATTCTAGCCCTTTATTGGATACGTTATTTGCAAATATCTTCTCCCATTCAGTAAATTGTTTTTTAATTTTTTTATTGTTTCCTTTGCTGTTCATAAGCTTATTATTTTGATGTAGTCCCAATAGTTTATTTTTGGTTTTATTTCCCTTGTCTCAGGAGACATATCTAGATAAATGTTGTTATGGTCAATGTCAGAGAAATTACTGGCTATTTTCTCTTCTAGGATTTTTATGGTCTCCATTCTCATATTTAGGCCTTTAATCAGTTTTGAGTTTATCTTTGTGTATGGTGTGAAAAAGTGATCTGGTTTCATTTTTTTATATGTAGCTGTCCAGTTTTCCCAGTATCACTTATTGAAGAGATAGTCTTTTCTTGTTGCATATTCTTGTCTTTTTTATCAAAGGTTAATTGGCCATAAAATTATGGGATTATTTCTGATTATATTCTTTAAAAATATCTCCCAAGGAATTCAGTTAAAACATTGTTGGAATTCAAAAATTCATATCATTTGAAAATATAGTGTGCATAGTTCCATATGACATCATAAAATAATATTCTGATAAAAAAATGAGTAAAATATACAGAACTCATAGATGTACATTATAAATGTCTCTTGGAAGGAAAATGAAGCAAACAAATAATTGGGTTATATATCTAATGTTAGATGGTATTATCTCTTAATATATTGAGTACATATTTATTGAGTAATCAGTATTGGGCAAGTTCTCCTGGATAAAATGTATGAGTCAAACATTGCCTTTACAAAACTTATCTTGGAGTGGCAGAAAGATTAGCCTATATCAGTTGTAATATAATAGAAGACTGTACCCTAATAAAGAAGTTCATAGAAACTACCCAAAGAAAGAGACAATATACCTAAAATCTAAAATAATTGAAGAGGCTCCTTGGTGCAGAGGGTGGGAGTAGATAGCCCCTTCAAGGCAGAAGGACACTTTAGTAAATACTTTGGTTGGAGCAGAAACAAAGCAGTATTGGGAAAAACCTTGGAGTTAAAGTATAGTAAGTGAAAGGAAGTACATTGCAAGGTGAAACTATGATAGTGGGTACAGATCAGATGATATTAGTTCTGCTCAGACTGTTAAAGATGTGTTCCTAAGAGCAAAGGGAGACCATAGAAACATTTCATCTGAGAAGAAAATGCAATCTTATTTATGTTTTGTAAAAAATACCCACTACAATGAGAGAACAAATTGAAAATGGGATAAGGATTCCTAGTAAGACAAGAAAGGAAAGGACAGAGTATGAAGACAAACATGATACCCAGGTTTCTGATGGGAGTAGCGTCATTTAGTGAGAGAGAAATATTGAAAGACAGAAGATTTGGGTAAATCAATAATAGAACAAGGAATTAAAAAAGTAAGCCAGATATCTGTGTATCTCTACCCACCTCCTGTTTCTCTCCCTTCATATGAATTTACTGTGTTAAAAAGAATTTTATAAAATGAGAGAGGGAGAGAGAGAGAATTAATGAATAGTGATGGTACAAAAGCTAACTGTGGGGAAATTTTTAATTATAACATAATTTCAACACATTTAACAAAATTAATTTCAAATATATTAAGTATTTAAAATAATGTTTAAAATTGAAAATTTAATAGGAAAATTACCCAAGTAAAATGTAAATTAAATATTCTTGTATTAAAGAATATTCTGGTTATTAAACTAATGATCTCAGCTTCAAACTGACCATTTGTACTGTTCTTTGAGATGGGGCTGGAACTTTGCAAACCACTTTTCTCCTTTGATAGAGGGTTCCTATTAAAGTCTTTCAGTAGAAGTAAATAGAGGAAAGCTATATTCAGAAGAAGGGCCTGCTACCTGCTTCTGTTGCCATCACAACACTTTTTTGTCCTTAACAGCAACAGGGAACCAAATCCTGCCTTAGCAGCTTATTCCACTCGTCAGTCTTCCCATGCTGCGGGAATTCATGATTTTCTGCTGTAGCATCTGATAGGTAGCTCCAACTTTACATCACCCCTCCCTAGAGATCTGAGTTCCAGATTCATAGGACTCTTCCTCCAGGTTTCTAAATGCTAACTATTCCAACCTTACCTCTTGGTTCTCCAGCCAAGAAGGTGACAATTGCTTCCTTCTGTGATACTTTATTATTTCCTTCTTGTATTTCTAGTTCTTTCAATCATGGTTTATAATTCTTAATTCCAAAAGCTCTGTTAAACTATCTGATGAAGTTTTTGCATCTGTACTAGACTGGCTAGTACAGAACTGCTATTTAACTATGATATCTATTAAATAAGTCTTAAAAGGAATAATTTACAGATTTGTAAATGTTAGAAAACCTACCAATATTCTCTGGTAAACTATTTGTTAAGTACTTCTCAAATGCTAAGAACAGGAATAAAGACAAACTGAATCCTTGACCTTAAGGAGCTTACTTGACTACAAGGGTTAGATGTGAGATAAGGCTTAAACATGTAAGCAAGATAAATTCAAGTGTTGATAGTGCTTTGATAAAAATAGAAAAATGAATTATATACTAGAATTATAGTGCTATCTAGTGTAAGGAGTAGAATGGGTATTTGACTTGAAACCTAAAACACTATAATACGCAAACCATGAAAAGATCCTTGAAGGAAGAGCTTCCTAAGCACAAGTTAGCTCTGCAGAGTCCTGAGTGATATGAGCGGTCATTCTTTCTGTTTTTGTAAAAAAAAAAAAAGATGTACTTGCTCCTGCAAGAAAATAAATGAATAAAGAAAAGGGGGGTGCCTGGGTGGCTCAGTCGGTTAAACATCCAATTTCAGCTCAAGTCATGATCTGACAGTCCGTGAGTTCCAGCCCCACATCAGGTTCTGTGCTGACCACATAGAGCCTAGAGCCTGCTTTAGATTCTGTGTCTCCTTCTTTCTCTTTCCCCCCTCATGCTCTGTCTCTCTCACTCTCAAAAATGAATAAATGTTAAAAAAAATTTTTTAAAAGGAGGCAGAGAGTAGAAAGAAATAAAACTGGATAATGGTTTAAATCAATCAATCAGATTAGCAACATTTTTATATTATATGAATCCAAAATGGGTAAACATAGCACTGGACTAGTGACACTCAACAGTTAAAAATAAAGTAATATTTTCAAAACTATTGAAATATGTCGAGTCCAACTTAAGAACCCAATTGATAATATCTCATATTAAGGATTTTGGAAATTTTCATCTCCTCTTTATAGCATTTTTTATGAATGATTGTTTAGTGGATATTAATAGATCAAAATTGCAGAAACATACTGCTTATTATGAAGCTTTAAGACCTGGAAAGTTTTCACATATACTGTCTCATCTATTTATATGTGAACTAAGAAGAATAACTGGACAAACACGCATTTGATAGTGATTTTCTCATTATTTCTGAAAATTATAGTTATTCCTTCAAGCACTCTTTCTCATGCAACAAGTATATATTGGATACCTACCCTATGCTTTGCACTCTTGCACATACTAATGATTCCCTTGCCTCCGTAATACAGAACCAGTACTACCAATATGTAAAAAATCAGTTGACTAGCATTTTAATGATAAAGCTCCTGTGATTTTTAAATCAGTACACATCCAAGGATTTGAAATCCCTTGAATGAGATAATATCAGGAATTTATCCTCTAATCCATTTGTCTTCCCTTTTTAAATTAATGTTATTTAATTGAAGAAAGCACCTTGATTCTGGAAATCATAATATTAACCTATCTCTTCAGCAACCTACTATTGTGTTCATACTGAAACTCTGAATTACCAAGTGGGTCAATTTCCAACATCTGAAATAACAAGTGTCTGGATTTCTGGCTACTCTCTTCTACTTGCCTATTCTTTACCCTATTCTCTGTTCTAGTATACTAATTTTAAAATGTTTCAACCCAATGGTACCTTTACTTTACTAACTGTATGTTGTTTGCAGGATAAGAAGTCTATCATTTTTCTTTTCTCAGTTTATAATCTGATCTAGCTCTATAATCAATATCGTGAATACAACCTCTACTTCAATATTTCTTTTTATTTTTAATCCACCCTTGGAACTTACCTGACAAAATCTAAATTTTCCATCTATTTCTGCAGTATATCCAAATTGCTGAATGTAGGGACTGAAGTAGAAAATGAAATCTCACTGACTGGTCTGTCTTTAAATTGATGGCTAAAAACCTCAAATGAACCTTCAGATCTTCCATAAATCCTACTGCATTTCTATCAGATATTTTCTTGTTGTCTCCCTAGATCCATTCTTTACACTTGTGAAAATTGTTCTTTTTTCTTGGGAGACTGATCTATATGGGATCTCTAGGTTTTGCAAAATTTCAGCCTTTCCTGGGAGCAAGAGTAAGAGATAGAGAATCATTTATCATTTCTGTATTTGAATCACTCAAAATTATTGGAGTTTCTATTGTCAACCCTCTCCACTAACCAAAACAGAGACTTAGGAGTATCCACGCTTCTCAGGGATTTACACCAGTACCTAGATTCCTTTGACTTTCTGATTTCCTCCCTTTTCAGGGCAAGGTTATCCAGTCTCCAGGGAGGAGAAGTATTTCTCATATTTCTCAATTATACTTCTTTTAATATATACTTTTACATTTATTTATATTTGAGAGACAAAAAGGCAGAGCACAAGTCAGGGAGGGGCAGATGAGAATGAGACACAGAATCCAAAGCAATTTCCAGGCTCTGAGTTGTCACCACAAAGTCAACACAAGGCTTGAATTCACAAACTGTGACATTGTGACCTGAGCCAAAGTTGGAAGCTTAACTGACTGAGCCAAGGTACCCCTCTCAATTACACTTTTAACACTAATGCTATAACATGAGGCCTTTACATTTCATCCTTAAAAGCTAAGCTTTTAACTTCCTCTCAAGACTCCTGTTATTTTGCGTTCTCCCCTGTGTAAATACAGCAGGTTGAGCTATATGAATAGGAGAAAACACTGGGATAGCATGAAATATTAAGGAATATTGAAGAATAAGGTAATAATTCACACACACACAAATATGTATATGTATGAAACTGAAGTTTTCTAAATTAGCCCTGAGAACACATTAGCACTAAATTGAAGAGGCTTTTCAACTGGTAATGAGTTCCCATTAATGGAGGTATTAAGGTGAATTAGAACAATCATCTCTCTAGTATATTGTCCAGTAAATTAGTACATTATAAGGAGATTGGAGAAGGTAGCTTTCTAAAAAGGATGAATTTTATGGTTCACTCAGACTCTGAAGTTTTATGCTTCTAGTGATAAGATTCAGAATGTAGTAAAGTTCTTTACTCAAGTTCCTTTTCCTAAGATAGTCTTGTTTCTCTGACACACTACCATGTGACTAATATGAATTCAAGTATGCTCTGGATAATTTTAGGTATCTGCTGTGGGTAAAGGTTATTGAGATATTCTGGTAAACATTTTCCCAAACCCAGAAACCTCTTCTGTTGTTTCGAGGCTTAACATCACTTTGAGATTTTGAAAGATAATTGGTTAGGAGCGTATTAGGTGTCCTGTGTGTCTCAAGAAAGAGCTATTTCTTTTGTGGGCTGACCTTAACCCATAGATTAGACAATGGGAAGTATAGAGATATCACCTTAAGCTACAAATACATGTATTAAAATGCATATAATTATAAGACTTGGCAGAAAAATAAGTGCTCTAGTAAAGACAGGCATTTCTGCCATGATACTTAGGGAGGACTTCTAGTGAAAAGTGGCATGATGAGTAAAATTTTGAAAGAAAGATAAGAAGAAAATTGAAAATATTTCGGTAAAAATGGAAGTGAGGGATGAGTGCAGAGAATTTACTGATTTTTTTAAAGCTTATTTATTTATTTTGATAGGGAAGGGGAGGGCAGAGAGAGAGGAAGAGAGAGAATTTCAAGCAGTCAGTGCAGAGCTACATATGGGGCTTGAAACCATTACTGTGAGATTATAACCTGAGCCAAAATAAAAAGTTGGGTGCGTAACAGACTGAGCTACTCAGGTGTACCAAGCATTTACCGATTTTAAGAGGCTCTTTATTCTGGAGCCATAGCACAGGATGAAATTAAGTTTTTGAAATGAATGGAACCTGCTGTGTTTAGCTAAAATTATGGTGATACCTGGGATATTCTAACCAGTGAATTAAGGTTTTCTTATGGTTCCCTCCAAAAATTGGGAGCCTGTAAAGCCAGTTTTTGGTTTTTGTTTTTGTCTTTTGAGAAAACAGTGTTACCTTAGAGCTATTGTTTGCCATTTGATTTTTTTTTTTAATTTTACACACAGACCGTCACCTTACAGAATAAATAACCTCTAACATTAAAAGAAAAGAATTTTAAACTTTTAATTACATCAAAACCATGAAATCCCACAAAGCAATTCCATATCTAGTTCTTAATGAAGAAGATACTTTGCCATAGGTAACTATGTTCTGCTTCTTGCCACAGTGAATGGTTTCCTTGGTACCTAGGATGATGACCATTTTTCTTGTTTGCCCTGGAGAGCCCCAGTATAAGCCTGTTGTCCAGGCTTAATAATTATTAGTATCCCTTTCAATATTGGAATAAAAAGGAATAATAAGTCACATGGCCACAGAAATTATAGTACAAGCATATTGAAATTTTTTGTTATATATGTTGTTTGTTCATATTACTTTAAAAATATAATTGTTATACATACAATGAAATATTCACCCATAAAAGGGATTGAATTAAATTTTGCTATATGCTACACCATAAATGGCTTCTAAAACATTATGCCTAGTGTAATAAGCCAGACACAGAAGGAAACTGCACTTATATGAAGTACTCAGAATAGGTACATTCATAGATACAAAAAGTAGAATGAAAGATATTATGGATGGGGAAAGGAAAAATGGAGTTATTGTTTAGTGAGTATAGAATTTTGTTGGGGATGATGAAAATTTTGGGGTACAGGTGGTGATGGTTATACAATATTGTGAATGTATTTAATGTCATTGAATTATACACTTACAGATGTTAAAATGATAAATACCATGCTCTGTATGTTTTATGGCAATAAAAAAAGAAGACATGTACTAGCCTAAGGTAATATTATGTCAAGATTTGTTTGATAAACAGGCTGAATTAGGTGAGCTCACATGCTTTGCTGTCCCAAATTTGGTATGTTTGTAGATACTGTGGAGAACAAGATGAATGTACTGCAATAGCTTTGATCCTGACTCTTCATTTATCCTTTCATTGTGTTTTTTATCCTACTTTCCTGGTGTTCTTTCCCAGGAGTTCTTGTGAGCTCATGAGGGGATATTTCACTTGTAGAATTTCAAACTGAATAAATCATAATAAAACATGTTAAAAATGTAATTACTTAAAATTATATTTTTGCCTGGCTTAGAGACCAATTAAAAGTAGAGTTTAAACTGTAGAGAAGACCCCATGAAAATATCTAAATACCAAGAGTAGGTTATTATTCATTGACTATTGTGCCAGTCACGGAGTTATTGATAAAACTTCTAATTACAAAATTGGTAAGATATAAAGGACATGTCAAATATAATTAATGAATCAGTATTAATAGCAATACATTTAATGTTTTGGATGTTTTAAATACTTATTGTAAAATGGCTTTTATTAAAGTATAGTTGCAAATACAACTGTTTAATTTCAAGTTACACGGAATTTGTCACAATGTTTGGGTAGTGCTACGTTCATGGCAACAGATTTATATAGGTGCTGTCATCTACTTTTAAAAAGTATTAAGTAGAGGGATGTCTCGCTGGCTCAGTCAGAAGAGCATGCTACTCTTGATCTCAGTGTTGTGAGTTTGAGATCCACTTTTGGTGTAGAGATTAAATAAATACATTTTTTAAAAAAGTGTCAAATAGCATAACTATGCAGACTGAAGAACACATGGTAAGAGGACTTTACGGAATGGTTTGCACTATATGACAACTTCCTATATAGAAACTTCACTTTACATTTCTATGATTTTCAAAAATCAAAGTAATAAAATTCAAGGAGTTCCTGTGTGTATTTCAGTAGCTATTAGAGATATTTTTCCAAAATATTAGGTAGCATACCATGTTGAAATACTAATATTTTGTTTTATCTGCAGTTATTAGTATTATGGAATGTTTTTAGTGCAGTATAAGGCTACAACCACTCTAGTGCAAATGGTGGGAATAAATTAAAATATTAATAAAATTATAGATGTTATACTTAGGAGTGTTACACAGAATATCAAATGTTCACCAGAGAGACTGATGATTAAAAAATATCTTCTGAGGCATCTGGGTGACTCAGTTAAGCGTCTGACTTTGGCTCTGATTATGATTTCTCAGTTCATGCATGCAGGCCCCACATCAGGCTCTGTGCTGACAGCTCTGAGCCTTGAGCCTGGTTCAAATTCTGTCTCTTCCTTTTTTTCTTCCCCTCACCCATTTGCATTCTGTTTCTCTCCTTCTCAAAAATAAATAAAGCATTTAAAAAATTTTAAAAAATCTTCTAAGGCTATATATGTATATATTTATCATGTATTATGTATTATACATTTAGATTTGGTGTGATGAGAAATAATTAATTTTGTTCTTTGACATTAGTTTTAATTCTATGGGGTAGGATGGTGGTGGAAATAGTTCACAAAGATTTCTTGGGCAGACATAAATGTTGATAGTAAGACATAATAGAATTTGCAGCTATTTTAAGTCAAAAGGAGTTTTTTAATCCTCTAGCGCAGGTAGAATTAATTCATTACTAACCTCATAACAAATTTCAAGGAAACTAGGTCTGCTGTAACTATTAAATTGTGATAGAAGTTAGGAAATGTTGAAATGGTCTCATCAAGAAACTGTGCGTAATGTCATTTAGTGCATTAGCAGAATCCCCCAAATCTTATTCAAAAGTGTGTTTTTCTATCTTCATTTCACCATTGTGTGGCTCATTTGAAACAGCCAGCATGTTTGAAGCAGTTTATAACTGTGGCTGAAGAAACTATTCAACACACCTCGTTAACTAGCAATTTTACCTCAAGACCATCTTTGATTCCTCATGGTTTGTTCTTCTGAACAGAAAATAAATAAATAGTACATGCTATAAATATATTTCTTGAGTAAGGGTAGTTTCTTGATGAGTTAACCAATCATATTAACTCAGTTTGTTGGCTAACAATGATTGTTTTGTGCATGTCTGTATATGGATTGCTAAGGTAGCAACAACATTCTTTAAACAATAGCAGTTTAGATACTTAATGTTCTATTCATTGTTAATTCTTTCCTCTTCCCTTGAAGTTTCATAAGGTGAAGATGGTCAGGTAATTTGGGTTCTGGTCCCTGCTGTATAGTTGGCTCGATATACCTAAGTAAGCACCAAAACAATGCTGATTCTTAACAAAAGTGTTCATTCCAGTTGGTTGCAATAAAGTCGGCCTCATCCTCTCTCTCTCTTACACACACACACACACACACACACGCACACACACATACACATACATATTCTCCTTTCCTCCTCATTTTCCTTCTCTCCAAAAGCAATAAAGTTAAATTTTATTTTTGTTGTTTCTGGTAGTTGTCTCTGTAGTTCTAAATAGTATGCTTATATGACCATAGTTTGATTAATCAACTTTGACAGTGTCTGATGACCCTCATCTTAGAAAAATTAAGATATAAACTCACTCTAACCCTCTTATCCTCCTTTTTAATTTTTTGCCTATATTAATATTCACTTTATAATTCAATCAGTATAATGTATATCTCTTAACTTGCTTTCTCTAGTTCTATAATGGGGGTAATAATAAATCATGTTATCAGGCTTGATGGTAAGAAGTAACCTGTACAACTTATCTAACCCCTGGTGAGATACATAAGTTATTATGTTTAAGTCAAGTTCTGCAGTAGCTGAGTATGTAAAATATTGTATATATCTGTATTTTAATTTTACCATCTTTTAATGGTTTCCTCAAGAGGAAAGATTAATAAGTGGACAATAGTTATGTTATTAATTGCTCATTTTTAATAACTCCATCTCATTCTCTGTCTCCTAGGTGCTGAGTAATGGACTAAATTGGACTGGGTTATGATCAGGCACTAAAACTTCACCATATAGATTGTAGAAGGTAAAAAGAGGGTAGGATGAGTTACTAGAACCAAGACCTAAGTATGCAGTTAAAGTCCAATAAGCAAAATAGAGATAGCACAAAAAAATGGCCAGTAGTATAAGATATTAGGCTGAATATAGATAGCAAGGATCATTAGAACCAAGTAAACAAAACACAGCAATCTCAGTGAGTCAGAGAGAAAGTTGATGAACCGGGATAATTGCCTGGAATAAATCTTGTTACCTGTGTTTGAATTTGTGTATGTGGTATGGAGTAGGACAAATAGATACTCTGACCTCAAGGAGATTACAATCTAATGAAAAAAGATAGAGATTAAAATACATAAAATAATAAAACAATAATTTTTAAAAATTGAATTACACAAAATTTTAAGTCATGATAGTTATACCTAATTGAAATCTAAAGCACATAATGCATAAAATTTTCAATATTTAGACGAATATAAGAAACAAGTAGATTCCCTGAAGACATTTTAAGTACATAACACATTTGAGTCTTTTAGACCACTGCTGGTCAGTATCATGTCAATTTTTAAATGAAATGAAAAGTTACAGTAAAGGATTATCTTTAACTCTGTCTCTACACTATTAAGCTACCTATAAAAATAACTAATCATTAGTTAGGATTCTTTCTACCAGGGAATATTATTACAAGGAGATTGCTTAAGTCTAGATGGTATATCAAGATTTTATGATATTAATATTTTATACTGAAATTGTATCATATGCAAAAGAAATTATTTGTTCTAATTTTGAAAAATCAAGTTTGATACTAATGGGTTATGTAATAATAATAAAAAAATTCTCAGAAAGAAAACTTTAATTTACATTTATTTTAATACATCAGGATGCTAAACCAGGTTAAGTGTATTACTGGTTGGACTATTAATCACATCACTTAATATTGTTCACTAACATTTATTGATTCTTAGAAAAGACTTGCTAATAAAGCCTCATTCCTGTACTGCTAAGATTAGGTTTATCCTGCATTAATGCTTTAGTTTGATCATCTAAATGTCTCTCAAGTTCAAGTTTTACATTTTAATTTATTCTTAGGTCTATGACAATGCAACTAAAACTTTAAGACTTTGCTCACTGGAATGATTTAGCCTTGATTTTAATAAGCCCAAGCAAATTGGGAGCTTTAAATAACACACACACAAAACAGTATTTTTCAAGCTTTTTGTACATAACTACACATGATTATCAATGTTATGAACAATGGGATGTGATTGTTCATGGAGGAAGATAATTTCTTTTTTCAAATTACAATGCGTCTATTTTGTCCAAGTAAGAAACTTCACAATAGCTTTGAATGTTCTTTTATAGCCAGTGGGGGTAGGAGGGAAGTATAAAATGAGTTAATCAAATTAAAAGATGACAATTTTTTATTTTAATATTGTCCCTGGGTTTACTCACATAAAGGAAAATTAACCAAAAGTTGCAAACCAGAATATCGAAAGTTAAAGATGTGTGTAATTATTCAAAAGTATCTACATTCATAAACTTTAATTGTATTTCTCTATTTTATTTTTATAAGCATGATGGTCTCATTTGATGTCAAGTGTCCCTAAAATATTTTTTGAAGGGTATGGAATATGAGTCATGATAATAAAACTCAGTTCTCTAAGTAGTCATTGAGTTGTTTGGACTCAGATATATCACCTTTTTTGTTGTTTTGACATTCTTCATATATGTCCTGTCTCCTCTTCTTTTTTCAGATTTCTGTAGATATAGCCTTAGGTATCTATTGAATTTCTTAGAAAGAATTTCACTTAATTTTAATATGAGCCTATATGAATATGCTCCATAAACAGGCCATTTCTACCTAGTTACTCTTACCAAAAAAACCCCCACAAAAATCAGATGTAACAATATCTGACTTCTCAGACTGAGTTTCCTCAGGGTTATTGCTTAGCCAGGATAGCTGACATGAGATAGGCAGCATGTCTGCAATAACCATGTATTAGGAACAGGACTTGAGCTCTTATTTATTAAATTTATAATTAAATAAAAATTATTTTAGTCTATAGATTGGCCAAAAGATTAGGAATTAAAGATGAATAATAATTTAATCAAATGATTACTTTTTCCTTCTTTCAAAGAAGGAAAAAATTATTTGCTGAAGAATCCTACATTCTAGAGGAAATATAAAATATTTGAGCAATAATAAATGTAATCATTAAATTTAGTACATTTATTATGTACAGATATTATATATCCCTATAACTGCAGATTTTGTTTTTATGGATATTTTAATATAATAATGACTAAGTGGTAATGCTTGACCTTAATTAAAGAGTTATGAGAGAAACTTTGAAGTAGTACATACACTGGCCTTTGTTTGTTTGTTTTTAGGAGAAGCACCATTCCTGAGACAGTGCTAACAAATAAATGCCTGAGTAGTACATCTGTCCAGGAACTATTGCATTGGTAGCTTCAAGAAAATCCTCTAAATGCATTTAAAATGATGATAATAGTGTTTGCAATCCAACTAACTTTTTTACTAATAAATAATAACAAAGAAATAAATAAAAATTAGGTATTCTCCCAATACCTAATATACTATATTTTTGCTAACATATCATTTACAAAGCTGAAAGAGTCCCATATTTTATTTTGTGAGGACAGTAATGTTCTTGCTCCTCAAATATATTTTAGTTAAGCATTCTAAATAATCCTATTCAAATAATCCTTATATAATTATTAATTCTCCTAGAAATGGCAAATTTTTGACAAATATGCTCTTGGGTGTCATCAGTAGATAGTGTTATCAATGATCACTGAATTTATCCAGCTTTGGCCACCATCTTCTCTTGAAGTAACACACAAAAATTCTTTACATATTGCATTTTATTCACTCTTTGCTTCCTCACTTCTTTCCTGCTACTCATATGCCATCTTATTTCTCTCTCTATCTCTGCATTTGTGTGAGTGTGTATGTATGTGTGTTTTATTGAAATATTAGTAAGTTCCTATGGTATCTGGGTGCCCCAGACAGTTAAGCATCTGACTTTTGATTTTGGCTCAGGTTATGTTGTGGGTTTGAGCCCTGCACTGGGCTCTTCCCTGTCAGTATGGAGCCTGCTTGGGGTTCTCTCTCTTCCTCTCCCTCTGACCCTCTCCTGCTTGTACTCTCTCTCTCTCTCTCGCTCTTAGAGTAAATAAGTAAACACACACAAAAAGAAATATTAGTAAGTTCCTGCTACTGTTTAAGTTGTTACTGTATAGTAATGGATAAGACTAGGTCACTGCCTTCATCGTGGTAGGATATTGAGATTCTATCAAAGTACACAAATACATACATGATAAATTTGCAGATATCAAAATATGTTGTGAATTACGTAAAGTAGTGCAAGTTGATAAAGAGTGATTCCAGAGAGGAGTATGGGGTTGTGTTTAGGGAAATTTTTCATGAATGTGTTTAGAGAAATTCTTTCTCAGAGGCTGACATTAGACCTGAATGACAAAAGGAAATGACAAGAAGACATGGGTACAGCAGGAGTAGACCACTTTTTTTAAGAAAAATCCCATTGAAGAAATGGAACAAAACAGTTCATTTAGAAGTACTCTAAAACAGAAAATTTACTCACATAAATAACCATATAATTAACCATATGATAGGTCAAAAAAGAAAAGTTCCATGACCATCTCAGTATATGCCTAAAAGGTATTTAACAAGATTTTAAAACTATTCCTGATTTTTAACCCTTATCAAAATAGCAGTGGTTGACTATTTCCTTTATATAACTAAAAAAATGGGAAAAGTGTTATCAGTCCATAACTTTCTAATGTCTCATTGGAAACAATATGGAAACACTGCAACAATTAAATATTAGAAGCATTTCTGTTGAAGTCTAGAAGGCTAGAAGGAAAAACTGAAAAGGCCCCCCCCATTTTTTTTAAAGATTGATCTAGAGGTACTGAACATTGCAAGGGAAAATAAATTAAAAACAAAACAAAGCACAAAACAAAAATCAAAAACAACTTTCATTGGATCAAGCAAACTTGTATTGGAAAAAGTGTGGCTATAGAATGGGTAACAAATGAGGTTAATTAGGAGGCAGATGTCAAATTACTTAGAAAGACATTGGCCATGGCTAGCAGTGGGCAGTTATTCTAAGTGTGTTGGAAAGATAATGGAAAACCATTGGGAGTGTCAGAGGACATCTCACGAACAATTCTGATGGTTTGTTATCAAAAAGGTTTTCCTAATTGTTTGCCCTTCTCTTCTAATTTGCACACAAGAGACTGCTGGACATTATTTCCCCATCCTGTGTTGCTATTTTTGTTCATGGAAATGTTCTGTGGATATCTTCTACTTTTCCTGTTTTTGCACTTGTCACAGTAATCTTTTGGGTATGGTCACAAAGCCTTTGGTGACCACGCTGCCCCAAAACAAATGGTAGAATTAGCAAAGGTGTAGTCCTTCTCTTCTATTTCATGGCTTATTTTGTCTCCTAATTCTACAGGTAGTATGCTGTATCTAACAAGCTCGAAAAGAAGCATAGGATCCTACCTGTACCACTTTATCCCATGAGACAGCATAGTGTCTTTCATTCTTTATTTCTTTGGACATTTGCCTCTTGGGCTTAATTTCCTACTTTCTTACCTAAAGAAACCAAACAAACACAACTAAAGCCACATATTCACTAACACAAATGCACATCAATATCTGGTACCAGGCTCCACCAGACCAATAACCTCTTAGGCCCAGCTGAGACAATAAGACAATTTCTTATAGAGCCATTTATTTTTTTAAAAAATCATATCCATTAGAACAAGTGATAATCTAATTGCTAACCATTATAGAGACTGGAAAAAAATTTCATTATATATGTAAGTTTGATTTTATCGATATGACTATAAGAACATGTTTTTTACTAAAACTCTTCAGATTAAAGAAGGGCTATGTACTTTTGAAAATAGTGAAATATATAAATGTACAAAAATGAAAATGTTAAAGACTCATAGTCTGCCATTCAAAGTGAAGTGAGTGGCTGCTAACATTTTGTAAGTATCTATATGTGTATGCATTTGATTATTATGTGTTTGTCCCATTTGAGAAGTTGATTTTGTCCCTTTATTTTGAGCATGTTTCCACATCTTACATATCTTTTGATAATTTGATTTTTGTAGTCAGTATCTTGGTTTACTGTCATATTTTAACTCTTTTTATATTCTGTTTGCTGTAGGTATAACAGTTTTGTGTTCTTTTATTCCCTGTTAAGGTTTTGCTTAAATAGAATTATAACTTGATATCATCGTTAGTAGTATTTCAGATGAAATTTCTACAATAGTTATTTTTTATATTTGGATGAAGCTTTATTATCTTATGAAGGTCATTATATCTATATTTTATTGGATACATTGAATATTATTGGTTCTTTTATTATAAAAAGTCCCATTCTATGATTTTAGGATTTAAATAATCTTTCAGTTTTTTGGAATGTGTCGTTTAGTGCTTGTTTTTTAAATAAATTTTTTAATGTTTTATTTATTTTTGATACAGAGAGAGACAGAGCATGAGAGGGGGAGGGTCAGAGAGAGAGGGAGACACAGAACCAGAAGCAGGCTCCAGGCTCTGAGCTAGCTGTCAGCACAGAGCCTGACGCGGGGCTCGAACCCACAAACGAGATCTGACCTGAGCTGAAGTTGGAGTCTTAACTGTCTGAGCCACCAGGCACCCCTGTTTTTTTTTTAAAACAAAATGTAGATTGCATATGTTATCAGATGATTATTTAAGAACAACTTCTAAAATTTATCCTTGTTTTTGCCTTTCTGAATAAAATTCAGATAAGCTATATCTAGAAGTCTTGTTTTACAATATACATTATCTTTTGGCAATCTTATTTACTTTGAGTTTGAAGTCAGCCAGATATTTCTCCCTTTCTCATAGGAACTAAACTTACCTTCTCCCCTAGGAGCTTATAGAGAATATCCTTAAGTCCTATAAACATGCAACACCTTTACAAAGGTGTACCTGAGTTCTGGTATCTTTTAACTAATATTGGCCAGTCCTCTAGGAACTCTTCCCAAACATAAATTCAAGTCTTTAATATAGAAAAATATTTAATTATTAATTTAAAAATTATTAATCTACCATTTTATAACCTATCAGCCTTGCTCCATCTTAATCAGTATTCCTTTTTCCCTTTGACTTATGAGATAATTTCTTGAGTTATTATTTATTTTATTAATTTTATTTTACTTAATGTCCAGTCTGATGATCTCATCTCCTTTGTGGTTTTTATTTAAGCAGTCATGCAGTCATATTCTGTTTTTTCTATTTCCTAATCAGAAGATCATTAGACTTGCATAAATTTTACTGAAGGGTTTTGAGAACTTGTATAAGACATTTTTAAAAGTTCTTATTATAACATTGTTTACAATTGTCTTTCAGAGTGGTTTCTTTTAAAATACAGAGTTTTTATATAGCTCATAAATTATTTTTTCTTGTTACTTACTTTATTTTGATCCCCTTGTATGCATGTTTGAAATGATATGAATTGTTTGTGTCTTTCAGATCCAGACAAATGAAGAGGAAAATAATTATATTTTCTGTAGTTTACTTATCTGCTTCACATATCCAGTAGCTTTAAGGCAAAGGTAAGGTGGCTAAAGCTCATGTAATTGAACTAGAATGTGTCTTCTCTTTTAGGTTTTCCCCCCACTGTGTTTGGCATGACTTTCTTACTTTGGTAGGTGACTGTTTCCACTGTGTGTAACATGGTCGTCATCCTTTAAAAACAGATTTAGCAGTGCATTTACATTTTGCCTGTTATGATTGTGTCAGAAAATTATTAACCAGGAACAACTGCAAGTTTAGATTATGTAACAAGCGTAGCTTCTTGTTTCTGATTTTCTTGGTAGAGTGGCTGGTAAATCTATATGTTTGGATTTGTTCCTCTTGATTTGAGGTACATCTGCCTTCTGTTTGTATGCCTCTAAATGAGGGGATGTTGTTGGGGCTCTGCTAAGTTCACTGCATTTACTCCTCAAGGTTACTAGTCTTTTCCAGAAAGGGCATCACTATATGTTCAAATCTGATCGTATTCATTCTATATCTAGCAGAAAGAGATTATTTGAATATAGAAAATTGTTCTGTTCATACTTTCTCAGTTTTAAGAACTCAAATCACACATATTCAACATTGGAATAGAAATCAAAGAGATTTTTTTTTATTGCTATTTCTCCTAGAAGCTGCTATTTAAAATAAATAAATAAATTACTAATTGACTGAATGAATGAATGAATCACTTAAAATCCCATTTTATCTCCTTTGGTCCTACACACGTTTGTCATGTTGGTCAACAAAAACAAAGTTTATTAATACATAATTAGATTGTGTTCTTCAAAGAAAGTTATTTAGTACTTATTATTCGTATGGTTTTCTGGTTAATAATACATGTTCTCTGTGAGGGTGTGGGAGTGACAGTTAGCATTGCAGTGACAGGTAATCAGGCTTTGTCTTCCAAGAGTATGAGCCTTAACTAGAGATATAAGACACGCACAAACAGCTACCTACGGCAGAAAATCTAAAATGTCCAAGTAATAAAGACAATAAGTACCAAAGGTGCTTGAAGGAGGGAATTTACTGGACTGACTTGTTTAGAAAAGGCACTGGAATAACTGAGACTTGAAGGAGGGGTTTGGTTCCAGTAAATATGAGTAAATCTAAGTAAAGAGAAAGGAATGGAATTCAGAACGTGAGAGGTGTGCTAGAGAGGTTTAATGTAGTGCCATATGGTCTGCTTATTAAGATTGTTCATCATGATGTCTCCTATAACTTTTGCATATCTGCAGCTAGAAACTCTGGCTTGTTATTATTTTTAGGGCAATTTTTATTTTTGAATGGATAACTGTATTTGAATCATTGTTCTATAGTGAATTATGATGAAGTCACACAATTTGAGTAACTAGAAGATTTTGAAGATATCAGCTTACTTATTTTTTATTAAAAATGTTTCTCTTCTCCATCTGCTTTAAGAAAAAAATTGATCGAAATAGAAAGACTAACTCGATCTTAGTGAGCTTTTGTTCCCAAAGTTTCACCTAAATTTTTACTCTATAAAAATTGGATGGCAACTTAATCTGAGAATCTGAATAACTTTAATTTAACAAAAGTTTTTTTTGTTGTACTGATAGTTTTTTTCCACAGCATTGAACTAGTGTATTGGAAAATAAAACATCTTATTATACGAAAGTCCAATGATGTATAAATACATCGGGCAGCATCACATACTGACCCTCCTTTCTTAACATTTAATTTTCTCCATTACCCAAAAAGTTGATTTTTCCAGTTAAAATAAAATCAAAGAAAAACATTTTATTCAAAAAGATTATTTTAGGCACTCTGTTCTTATCTATTTTTGGATAATCAGTACATTTTGACATTTTGTAAAGATACAGGGAAAAATTTGGAATCACTGAATTTTATTGAATATCAGAATCTTTTCAGTAGTGGAGTGAAAGGTATATAGCCTTATTATGCATATTATATGTCATCATAACATAATATTTACACAGAATAGAGTAATTCTGAGAACACTTATTTTCTCTCTCCCACAAATTATGTTTTCATATATGCTTATGATCATCTTTAGTCTGAAACAAAATAATGACTCAAAAAGCTCTGTGATTTGTCTTAACGACCTTAAACATTACTAAATCCTAATAATACTAAAGGTATTGAGTTTAAAGTCAGATAAATGCATGTCTAAATATGGGCTTAAATAGTGAAAATTGTATGATCCTGAGTAATTTTAATTTGCTTGCCTTCAGTTTTCTTATGTGTAAATGAAAATAAAATAAATATTTTAAAGGGTTGTAGAGATCAAGTAAGGTTCTTGTACTAGAGTTTCCAGAAAATATTAAAAGGTTGAATATGATAAGAATTATTATGTATACTTCACTGTTGATAATATCCATCTTCAACCGGTTTTATGGTTGTAGTATTATATATGGGTGTATATATTTATTTATTTTAATATTTACATGATTGTTTAGGGAAGGGACCTTGGATTTTAGTAGGCTGAATAAGTATACATAATTTTCTTTCTCTGTGAAGATTCCACGGAAATGGGAGAATAACAACAAGAATAAGACCATAATATGGTAGTCAGCAAAAATAAAAGGATCAGAAAGTTTGAGTAAGTCTTTGTGATAGAAGCAAATACATTTATATGGACACAATATACAAATTAAGAAACATTTTATTAAACTACTACTAATTGGAAATTAATGTTTATTGAGAATTCAAATTTCAGGCAGTATGCAAATATGTTCTGTTAATTGTGTTAAATTTATTTGAACCTTCTAAGGTAGATTCTTGCAGTGAAGATAATGAAGGTTCAAAATTTACTCTATATGTTCTAAGGTCACACAATTAAGATAAGGCAGAGTTTAGCTTGAAATCAAAGATGTATGTATATATAGTATATAGAATTTTGTGATTAGATTCTGCCACAGAGTGTATGTGTGTGTGTGTGTATACACACACTATACATATGTATATAAATATGTATGTTTCATTAATATAATGTTACCATGACTTCCTGTTACAATAATGAATTTTAGTTTGTTTAAACCAAATTTTCATTTCCCCTTACCCTCTCTTCTCTATATAATTTGATCACTGTTTTTAATTTAATTAATAATGGGTATTTATATCCTTTCAATTTCATTAATTTAGTCCACTGCAGAGTGAACTAGTATATTATGATCACATTCCTTTTATCACTTGAATATTGTATTCTTTTCTTCATTTTTATTACATATTCATGTATCCTTAATGACTATACAAGATATATATATATTTTTTTAAATGTGCCTATACAAGATAGTTTATTGAGTTTCCTGCTTTTCTTCTAAGAGACATCAATCCTAAGACCCTCAGTTCTCTTTCTGCTCTCTGGTTTGCTCTTCAAGTCTACTACAAAGCTGCCGTGTTTCTATTACTGTATTGAATCCACTGTTTGTCATTAGATTTCATCTTTCTTGGTATTGCTCATGTCATTCAAAGCACATTAAGAACTCCCGTAAGAATATATGGGAGAAAACTTTTATAATTCTCTGTATTTCTTCAGTACCTTAATTATGTCTATATATTTAATTGATTAGTTGGCTTGCATATAATTCTAGGTGGAAAATTATTTTTCCTTAAAGTATTGAAGTTATTTCTTCATTATTTTAGCCTCCTGAGTTGCTGTTGAGACATCCAGTGCCATTCTGATTGTTAATATATTATATATTTACCTTTTTTTTTCTGGAAACTTTTCCTTTGGTGTTAAAATTTTTATGTTGATGTGCCTAGTTTGGAGTCTTTTTTTTTTTTTTTAATGTACTACTCTCTTAGGGCTTGTGACTTTTACTTTTGTGAAATTTTCCTGCATTAATTCCTTGATGATTTTCTCCTCTCCTTTATTTTCCTTTCCTTTTTAGAACATATCTGAACCCCTTTTAATAGGAAATTGGACTTCCTAGACCGAGACGAACATATTAGTTTTTCTCTTTCTTTCTTTCTTTGGCTATGTCCTTTTTCTTTTGGTTCTACTCTTAGAAGAACACCTTAAATTTATTTTTTAAACTTTTTAAATGTAGGAGTGTTGAACGGGATAAAAGGGAAAGTATTAGATATTTTATAAAGTTTTAGGACTTCCAAGTTTAAAGAAAAATTTCTTTTTAAAAAAAAATATGTCTTGATCTTATTTTGAGAGACAGAGAGAGAGCGAGGGAGGGGCAGAGTGATAGAGGGAGACACAGAATCTGAAGCAGGCTCCCGGCTCTGAGCTGTCAGCACAGAACCAGACACAGGGCTCAAACCCATGGACTGTGGAATCATGACTTGAGCCGAAGTCGGACACTTAACTGACTGAGCCACCCAGGTGCCCCTTAAAGAAAAATTTCTAAAAAGTTGTTTAAAAAAAAGAAAAGTAAGAGACTGAGACAGAAAGGAAGCAGAAGTCTTGTAAGCCAACTCCTGCTCTGAGTACCTAATAAGTCTCATCAAAACTTCCCCAATTAACTTCAGATTTCTGCTGTGCATGGTCTCTTTTGGAACATCTATTGTTTATCTTTCAATATTTGCTATTTGGGAAATTATCAATTTCCATGTTATTTCCCTATTTGGGAAATTGATCAATATCTCTGGCCACAGATTTTTGTCTGTTCCTGTAACCAGCATTGCTATGGATGTATATATACTCTTTTTTCATATGTTTATTCTCATTTACTTGTTCTCAGTACTGTCTTGAATTAGAACTATGTTCTACTATTGCTAGTTGTAAAAATGGGGGGAGTTAATTAGTTAATTACTCACCATTTTAATTTCCCATAGAAAAAAGTCCTGGTGAGAGAGAGTTTGGTAAAACCAGAGTTATGTACAGAGTTTAGTTATGAAAGCAGGTATATGAAAATTGTTCTAAGAAAATAACTAAATGAAAAGGAAAAAAATAATCTGTGGTCTCCAAAGAAACAGAATCAATGGGATATCTATATCTATATCTATGTCTGTCTATATCTAAATCTCTGTAACTACGTATCTATCTAATCATTTATCATCTATTTTATCATTTATCAAGAGAAATTTATTTTAAGAAAAGATCTCATGTGACTACAGGGGTTGAGAATTTTAAGCTTTGTGGGGCAGAATGAAAAATTGGAAACTCACTAAGGAGTTGATGTTGTGGTCTTGAGATAGAATTCTACTTCCCTGAAAACCTTGGTTTTGCTCATAAGGCTATCAATTGATTGGATGAGGCTCACTCATGTCAGTGAAGGTAATCTACTATATGTAAAAGATGCAGATATGAACCACCTCTATGAAATACCTTACAGAAAGACCTAGATTAGTGCTTGATTAAATAACAGAGTATTATGGCCTATACAGGCTGACATATAAAACTCACCATCACACTTCTAACAAGTTTTTTTTCCCTAATAATGTCAAAGACTAAAGGTCATACTTCACAGTTTAAGAATCATAGGCTGGTTTTAAGAGAAGAATACGCTTGATTATCCAGTATCCACCCTATGAAATCTTAGCCTAAGCACTGATGGTTATGAAAAATGGGATTTAGGATTGGAGAAGGACATAGAAAATTGAACATTCATTTACTGTCCACCAGTGATTATTTTGATCAGGAGCATTCCAAGTGTTATAGTAGAAGTGAGGGACTAGAGCATTTTCAAGTCACTCCTGGAGTTTCTAGCACTTTGTACAGAATAGACCCGTCTCTCACTCCCTTAGACTGATCTTTAAAAATAATAATAATCATAATAACAGTCAATTTAAAAAAATTGAAACGAACTTCTCAGGAAGCTTTAAGGTGACCCTTTCTAAACTGAAAGTGCCCTGAACTTTCCCACACAATATTATACTGTTTCTAGAGAAATCACATGGGGCTGCTCCTTGCTTATTCCATTATCAGCTTATCCATGTGTAAATATTTGGAGGCAAAGCTACTGAACCTTATCCACCCAAAGAATTGTTGTGTATAAATAAAACTGGAAGACAGCACAGGTTGCTGTGTTAGCAGTTAATTTTATTCTCACACTGGTCGAAGCCCTTCAACATAAACAGGTATTCTATTAATACGGAAATTAAGCCAAAGAATTCTATACAATTTTCAAGCAGTGTATCAATTTATTTTAATTAAATATTGCTTAAATATAAGTATATATCTTTGAATATTAGCAATAAATTATTATTGAATAGGTGTTGATTTTAAAGATATAAAGATATAACTAAAGATTCTCATTTTTGATATAAATTAATCCTTACAATTTGTTTTTATACAAATATCCAAAATGGATATTTATTTAAAAATTGGAAAACCAATTACTTAATTTTTATTTATGATAAATTTATAGCAATATGAGAATTGATTTTCCAATAAAATCATGAATGACATCAAGACTATTGATGTCATAAAGCTTATTTCCACCAGTTCCTGGCATTTTATAAATACTGTAAAAGATGTATTCAATCTAAAAATAGATTTTTCTATTTCTTTGCTTAAATAAATGATGTCACTGTTAAATTTAAATGATTAAGTCCCAAGATTAGCTAATTTTTTCAATGGTCAGCTAATACATAATCAATAAACTTGATACTCTGAGGGTTTTTTTCTAGGCTAGAAAAAAATAACAAATTGCCCTTTCTAACTTCGGTTTTCTCCTTGAACTCTGCACAGGCAATTTGATTATGCATGGTTCTATCATGTGTTTGACCCCCAAAAAGGAGTATTTTTCAACTAAGTCACACTTGTATGTTTGTAGGAACTGAGGGGGAAGAAATATCTGGGGAGAGTTTTAAAGTTATTTTTTTAATTTTCTTACATTTTTTGCTTTACCATTTATTGTAGAGGTGAGGAGGAGAGGAGCAGAGGGAGAGACAGAATCTTAAACAGGCTCCACAACCAGTGCAGAGTCCAATGTAGGTGGTGGTCCCATAAACCTGGAATTATAACCTGAGCCCAAATTGAGTCAGATTTGAGTCAGATGCTCCACCAACTGAGCCACCTAGGAGTCGCAAAACCCACAATTTTTTTTTTAAATGTCTTCTGTACACAAGCACTGGCCTAGGGAATTTATATCCATTATCTCTTAAAATAAGAAAGAAATTTACTTGATAGCTATAACTTACCTTTATTTTAAAGGGAAGTTTAATGAAGGTCTGTGTTGAGGTGGTTTGTCCATGTGTACATATCTGTTTGGTAGACTTAAGATGTATGCCCCACTATGTCATCATAATGAATCCTTCTCAATTCAGTGTTAATTTGCAGTACTATATAGTAAGAATCACTACTAGTAATATTGCAGAGGTGGTTTCTCAATCATCTTGGACCTGGTACACCAGTTTATTGGTTAAGATAGATCCAAATTTGGTTAAGATAGATCCAAATTTGATGTTTAAAAAAGGGACAATGTATTTTCTTATAAGTATTTTTGCTTTTTATTAAAATAGAGTATTTCCGGAAGAGTAGTGGGGCCTTGATAATGGTAGTAGAATATGTTTGTCCACTTGCTTTGTACTTTTTATTATACCATAGCTAGCTTAGTTTCAGCTCTTCACATGTCTCTATCAATAATTTCTAAGCTAAAGGAGAATTCTAAGTTGGTAGTTCAACACCTGACTCAATAATAATTTTCACCAAGCTAATCTCAGTTCATGTTTTAATGTTTTTACTTACACCACTCTCTCTCCCCTCATCTACTCCTTTGAATCTGCCTGTTTTTTCTTATTTCTAGCCCTCTTGAATTTCATGTACCTTATTTTTGCCAAAGTATGGTTGACACATATATTAGCATATTAGTTTTTATTAACTTGTACTTTTAAAATATATAAACAGGTAGCATCACTATAAGGTACTGTCTTTTTTTAATGTTTACTTATTTTTGAGAGAGAGAGGGAGACAGAGCACGAGTGGGGGAGGAGCAAAGAGAGAGAGGGAGACCTAGCATCCAAAGCAGGTTCCAGGCTCTGTGCTGACAGATGTGGGGCTGGAAGTCACAAACCATGAGATCATAACCTGAGCTGAAGTCAAATGCTTAAGCAACATATCCATCCAGGTACCCATATAAGTACTGTCTTTAAAAATACATATGTGCTCTTTTGATCTTTCTATTAATTCTAACATATTAGACTCTTACTCTGTTTAATATTATTTTGTAACAGAATATTAATTCTTTAATCTTTCAAATGTCTCCATGTGCTCCCATATATTTCTCATAATCCCTTGAAATTAATTTCATGTCTTATGACTAGTTCTAGCCAATGGACTTAAAGTATAAATAGTGTGCTTTATTTCCAATCTGAGAATATTTAAGAATTAGTGTGATTTCTCTACCGCTGTATTCCCAGGTCACAGCAATGTCAGAGGGCAGATGGTCCAGACAGTATAGCTATAAGATGAAGAAAGTCCATCAGCCCTTCCATCTATGTAAATAAGCAGTAAATGTTTAGAGGATTAAACTAATAATACTTTGGGGCTAATTTGTTACAGTTGCATGGTCTAGCCTATTCTGTATAATAAACCAATATAGTCTCCAAATATGTGGCAGTGGCTTCCTCCTTCCACTAAGAACTTGACTTTAAACTCTTTTGTTCATAGATAATTTTAATTATAATAATTTTCTTTGCTAGCTGAATTTTTCTCAAGATGTCTAAAGAAACTTGACTCAGAACATAAATTCAAAACAACACTTTAAAAATAGAAATTAAGTATTTGGGTGTATATTTATAGTATTTTCATTACATGAATGGTTAACAAAAAAACAAAAGCTTAGCAAAGCAATGAGACAAGTAGAATTCCCCTTCCTACAAATACAGATATATTTCATGCCATTGTCCTTTCCATACATCTTCATATATACTTCTAAACATATATTCATGACAGAAGAAATATGGTAGAGTTTATAAATCAGTGCAGTATAATAAAAAACATATATTGCTTCTAGACTTACTTTATGAAAACTTGATACAGCACCTTTCCACTAAGTACTTTTATCTATTAATCACATAACTGACCTTTTATTACTGTATAGAGAATGTATTTTGTGAACATACAATGATTTAATCCCTTACATCTGTAAGTACATGAGATTCTGAGCCAAAGTTGAATGACACTTGTACATATTCCACATTCTTCTAGACCTGGCCCATCATTGCTCTGTGAAATGCCTAACCTGAGTCATAAGGATTCCAGGAATATAGAGGCCATCTCATAATTGTATATTCAAGTGTACTTTTGCCAGCAGCCATCAAAAATGACTTATTAGGTATACAAAATCATATTGCCTGGGTTATTCCTGCTCAAAAGTCTAATAATTAGGGCCTGGGCCTTCAGTTCTGCATCTAGGAAATGAAGATGTTAATAGTATCAACCTTATATCATTATTATGAGATTTAAATGTGTTAAAATGTTGGTAAAGTGCTTAGAACAGTGCCTGGGATATAGTAAGCATTTTATCCTGTGTTTTTCCCCCTATGAATGAATGCTTATTTATATGGCAATCATAGGTATCTTGTGCTTCTATCATTAAGTTAATATAAATGAGCCTCTGACAATCTAAGATATTTAACAAAAACATTCTTTTAGTCAGAAGCAAAAGGATTTAATTTCCTCAAAATTTCTTTCCTAACATAAAATCAAATTACATACTATTCCCAAATATTTTCACATGGAAGCCAGAGTCCTTATCCTGGAGGGAAACATCTCATGTTCCTGCTGCTCCCTCACATTCTAACTTCTTGGCTTTATTCACAGAAGGTGGAGCCTTAGTGTGACCTGTTGTTTGTGTGGCATCCATTACTAATTTCTTGTCCCCACCAGCAATTCTAGCCTGAAGTTAGGCACCATAAATCTCACATGAATTTCTGTTTGGATTTGCTTGTTTTCTGATTCTCAGTGGTCTTGCCAGAACTTAGGATCAAGAACCAGCTTTTTAGTTTTGTTGTGTTGTGTTCTTTTTACCGTGATATCCATCTGTTCTTCTGAATATTCCTATGACAATTTTTTGTCACTATCATAGGATTCTGGTAACTGGTAGGTTTCAACCTCAGACTTCCTTTTATATCTTTTTGAGAAAAAGAAAAAATAAAAACAAGTAGTGCTCTGAGTTTGTATATTTGATTTCATTCATCATTTCAGATCTCAATATAGTATTGCTATGTAAGAATCTTCCATTGCTTTCAATTTCTCCTGTGGAAGGGGGTGACAGAGAAGATGCTAGTTTCCCTACCCAAGCTATAGTATACTAGTGCCATTCTTTCTTCTGATTCATAGTCTGTGTTTGAAAGAAAGTAGACCTGACCTGGAACTTCCTTTCAAAGCTATAGTATGTGCAGACTTTGAACATCTGAATGAAATGAATGACAAAAAGAAAGAACAAATGAACATATAAATTAATGTTATTAATTTATATGTGTCTATAGAGTGATTTGATGCATTCAAAGAGGTAACTGTATTATAGCATAATTTAGAAGTAGGTGGAAGTTCACATGAAACCAAAGCAAAAATGTAAATGGGAACCAATAAAGTCTCTAATGCACTGACTTCCTATAAATGTGAGGGTGAGCCTGGATGCAATTTTATTTTTTACCTGTCAATAAAAAGATGAAAATGCCATTGCTTACATGGGTCATGATATCCATAAAAACAAAACCAGTGAACAGAGAAAGCCAAAGATAAATACATTTTCTTGAGGGAACATACATACATATTCACAAATACATGCTTTCATACACATGCCAGCACTCAAACTTATATAACTATATTCTTATACCAAGTAGGTATTCCTTATAAATATCTACTAAACACCTTTGTAATTTTTGAGCTCCTTATAACTACCTTATAACCACAAGAGATTTCAAAGCAGAGAGAAACATGAAATCTGACAAGGCCATGAAGTCCAAAAGATTAGAATGCCAAGTTTTTATTGCTAAGGATTGTGGATTCACAGCAATTAAAGTTTCTCCAGATCATTTAAGGATTGTGAGCCACAGCTGAAACACACTGAGCCCAAAGTCTCTGCTCCCATCTTCTTATCATCAACCAGAACCTTAGGTTTCCTTCCATACCTCTTGGCTGCACTTTCTAGCCACAGGACTCACTTTAGAAGGCATTTTCTGAACCAGGAGGAATTGTTGCCACTCTGGGAAACAAAATGCAAATATAGCAAGAAATTTACTTTATTTGGCCTATCACAATTTAATCTTTAGCTCTAATAGTTTATTTGCTAATCCTACTTGACTAAATTCTTGCAGAGGTCTTTAATCTGTAATGATATTTATATCAATGCCTGCAAGCAGTGCTATAGTTAATGGTCTGTTGTCATTTCCATTATAAACTCCCTATTGCACGAATAACAGGAGAACCAAGAACCTGTGACTTTCCTAGCTGAGGGCACATTTCAGTGCTCTTCTAAATTACAGTATTAGCCAGAGCGCTTTTGTCAGGCAGTATTTTCGGGCAATTTAAGAAATAGCATTTAAAGGGAAAAAAGAAATTCAAATCCTACTCACTATCTTAACAACCAAATAAATATCTATAGGTAAAATTTATTCTCTTTTTGTAGTTTCTTAATCACGTTAAACACATATGTGCAAATAATGAACAGTTTTACATTTTTATTGTATTACTTAGAGACTGTCTTTAGCATCTGGCTCCAATTAAATACAAAATAAAGTAATAGGCATGAGGAACCTTTTATGTTTTACTCAGATTTTTAAACAATCTACTACTATATCTGGAGGCATGAATGAAAAGTATTATTAACATATTTTATGAAAGACGTTTCTCTAATATACACATTGGAAGGCTCTGATAATTATAATTGTAATGTGGCTGAAATGGACACATACAACCATAATATTCTTTTCACTGAATAAATTATACAGCTGAGTGTTTCATTACAGTCATGCCTTGGTTAATGGAGCAGAATATAGAACCAATAGTTCTAGTCTCTTCTTGACTAAGCTGCTATGGTTTCTGTGGAATGATAGGCTCTTAAGAGAATAGCCTTCCCTTAATAGAAATGGGATATTCCAAAGTGAACGAACACACACAAAAAAATGCAAATTCAGAAAATACATTAAATAAATTAAAAAGTTTTTTTTAACTTAAAATACATGGCAGAAAGAAATGTATTCTATCAACGACATCATTAATTCTAAAATGTACAAAAAATGGACATATGGAGTAAGCATAATATATATTTAATTTCTGAAGGTGAATTTCTTTCATTACACAATTCTGGGATACGACAGATGACAGGTTGCTGGGATCCTGGCTCATTGCAGCAACTGTCCTGTACAGGCTTCCCTTTCTCTCTTAGCTTCCCCTAGTCAATGTGTCTGTGAAGACCCCTGAAGGGAAATTGACACAGAACTTCACTTCTCCGTGGCTGTCTCTGAAACAAAATGCAAACCTTCTGTGAGTGAGCCAATTGAGAGTAATTTGTTTTATGATATTTTATTTTAGTCTTTAACAAAGGCACTT
This sequence comes from Suricata suricatta, assembly GCF_006229205.1. NCBI lineage: Eukaryota > Metazoa > Chordata > Mammalia > Carnivora > Herpestidae > Suricata > Suricata suricatta. The sequence continues at coordinate 81,221,156 of NC_043706.1, forward strand.
AAAATTATACCCATTTTTTATCATGCATTTTTGAAATTTATTATATGCCTTCCTGTATGTAAAGGGGAGCATATTTGACCATTTAAGCTGTCATTGATGATTCAGTCAGAATTTAAATTATTGTCTTGTGATCTAATACAGCAATGCCCTTAGGGCATATTGAGTTAATGTAAGGCTGTTTGCCATTATGCTAAATGACCTTACACTGTGCTGTGTTTGTAGTTCATATGTTCTGGTTTTGTGGATATTTTTTATATTTTTCTCTTATGCCTAACTGTATTCTGGAAAATTTTATTACTCTCGTTGAAATGATCAGTCTATATTTCCATTTAATTTAATTCAATTTAGTTTTGTTATTTTTTTTAAGCTTGTTTGATTTGGTTTTATTCTACTGGTGACTCAGAAAAGGGTATTACGAATTCATGTAAAACAAGATTCCATAGCTGTGAATGAGAATCTGAGTAATTTGAGCATTATTTCATATTGTGTGACCTAAGTTATGATTGTTCAAAAGTTTTTTGTTCTTTACTCAGTATACTTTGTGTATCTACAAAACATATTTGGGAAGTTATTGGATGATAGTTAGGTGAGTTGTTATGATCAGAGGACTAATTTCAAAGAATATTTATATATTTAAAATATTAATAGAACTTTATGAAGATACCTTCAGTAATTCAATTACATAAAACCACAAATAAGTGTTTTGGGGTTTTGCATGTATTTTAGAAGACAGTAGGTATCTACCAAAGCTTTCTTAGTCCTTGCATTAAAAAAGTATTATTATTATTTAGATCCAAAATATCTAAGGAAATCTAATATATAACATAATACATAACATAAAATATATGTCTCTTATTTTTTTATGAGGGGATTGCACTGACAATTGTTGTATATTGAAACCACATGCAAGTCCAATTACAGTAATGCTAGTTTACATCTATTGAGGGCTTATGGTGTGTCAAGCACTTTTCAAAATCTTTGTGATTTAATAACTCTTTTAAGTTTCACAACAAACCCTAAGATGTGGGTACTAGATTTTTGCTTTTTTTTTTTTTTTAAGGCAAGGAAACCAAAGCATGAATAAATAACAATTTCCCATGATCCCACAGGTAATAAATGAGGACTCAGAATTCCAGTCCAGGTGGTCCAAAAACATAGTTTCTTACCCATTATGTGCCTTAGTAGGAAAGAAAGATAATAATAAAACATACCTCCAGTATATCATTAGTACCCATTCAGTAGAAAAAGTAAGCTATTATGACTATGTAGACACAGAAAAACGTAGAAAAGCACCAAATAAAAATCCACACATTTTGTGATCACATCACTTTTTAAATATGGTTTGTAAAATGATTGCCAAAAAGCATAGAGAAAATGGCAAGATTATGTGTTTTTCCATTTTTATGTATGTATATACATTTAATTTTTGCTTTTTTAAATAATTGTAAGAACGTTTAACATGAGAACTACCCTCTTAATTTTTAAGTGTATAATATAGTATTATTAACTATAGGTGCAACATTGTACAGATCTTGCAAAAAGGAAATGTTATACACATTGAATAATAACTTCCTATTTCTCCTAATCCCCATATACCATTCTATTTTATGTTTCTGTGTTTGACCATTTTAGATTCCTAATGTAAATGGAATCATGCAGTATCTGATCTTCTATGACTAGCTTATATATTTTTAATGAGTATGTATTTCATTATAATAAAAGTATATATTTAGATATATTTAAATATATAGTAAATTTTAAAAAGATGACAAAATAGTTAAATAAGCAAAAGATGACAAATACTGGTAATATCAAGGACAAGCAATTGGGTTTTTGGCAGTATGATTAATGCATAAGAAACATACACAGATGTTTATGATATACATTCAAGGAGGTCCAATCTCTGTTAACCCTTCATAGATTAAGAAGCCCAGTCAGAAGTGAGTTGGAGAAAATAAAAGATATGCATTAAAGAACTCTGTGAATAGAAGTTTCAAATGCCTCCTTGTCCAAAGAGGGCTCCCAAGAAGGAAGAAAATGAAATCTGAGATAAGTTTTGCAATGTAACATTAAGATTAGTATTCTCAGGGCCTGTGAGGTGGCTCAGTTGGTTAGGCGTCCAACTTCGCCTCAGGTCATGGTCTCCTGGCCTGTGTGTTCGAGCCCCCAGGTGGGCTTTGTGCTGACAGCTTAGAGCCTGGAGCCTGCTTTGGATTCTGGGTCTCCCTCTCTCTCTTTCTTTGCCCCTCCCCCACTCATGCTCTGCCTCTCTCTGTCTCAGAAATAAACATTGAAAAAAATGTAAAAAAAACCCAAAAAACGAATTAGTATTCTCAGTAACTCTGGGAGGTGCTGCCTCATCCTGGCCTGAGCCACAATGGTGATGCAGCCCCAAAATATAAATGACTGAATGGGCTGCCAAGGGCAAAGAAGGTAGATCAGGTAGATCAAAGAGATGATTTCAGGAGCAACCAATATTTCTGGCTCCTGATATTATCCTTGTCATTGGCTTTGTAATTATCCTAGTATGTGATTCTACAAAAACAAACTAGTTCCTCAGTTTGATAGATAATTCTGTCATAGCTCGTAATTCTTACCTTTTTACTGAAACTGTGAGCTCTCTCTAGGTACCAAACATGAAAGCACAAAATGAGGTATTTTATGAGATAAAGGGGACTAACTGGTTAGAAGTGTATTATAGCATAGAATATTATATTGATCTTGAAATAATTGTATTCCCTAGTTGCCTGGATTCTGGTAGTTTTGAGGTAGCCCTAGATATTCCTTTCTTTGACTCACTTAGCCTGTCTTTTCTTAGGTAGTTAAGAAGGTGGAGCCAAACATGGAGTCCCTAAAGAATAGGTGGCAAAGATCTACATTTATTCTTATGGCTCATTTTTCGTAAATTTTTTGCAATGTAAAGAAAGAATAATGTGAGCTTCAGTCTCCTGTTTCGAAAGAAAGAACAGAGAGAAGCAGCAGAAAAAGTCAGGTGAGAATGTGAATATGGCCCTGGTGAGTTTGGCCTAGAAGAAGATGGGGTAAATTAGAAGCCAGAATTATCTGCTAGCTATCTGAAAAGGTGGTTCCAGTGGAAATAACCCACTTCTTTTCTGTTTTCTATGCTTTGGGTCAAAGTTGATGACCCTGGTTACACATGTCTTCTGCCCCTTCTGGGACAAAGGGCAAACACGTTCAAATGTGTCAGTGGCATAGGGGAGCCACCTGGCGGAAAATAGGCTCTTGTTTGGGAATTGTTTCTAGTTCCATATATCTACCAAGTGGACTTTAGATACACAGTTAGTTTCCCTAAGAGAAAAATTGTATAGTACAGAAAAGCAACTATAGTCTTGAGGCCTATTTTTCACTTTTTACAGAATTCTTAGAATACTTGAATGACAGGTGTAGAAAGAAGGATGTTGGGTAGAAGAGGTCATGGTATCTGTTTTGTGGTCCTCTCTGTTTCCTATTCCCAAGGATCCTGCTTACTAAGCAACCTCACAGGCTGGAGCAACTAGTCAGAAACCTGACAAAACAGTCTTCTTGAGAGAGAAGAGGAAAGAGAGCAGCCCAGCATACCTAGGTGCTTCACCTGAACTAATGAGGCGAAACAAAACAAAACAACCTTAATTCATTTGTCTTGCTTTGCTGAGTTCTCCTGCAGCCAACTTCTTAATGCTACCTTAAGCAGTTTATTTTGTTTAATTGTCTAGTTCTATTATAAAGTGGGATAACTGTGCTTAAAATTTCACTTAAATATTACCTTCAGAAGTGTTATTTACTATGTTCACAGAAGAGTTTGCTTTGTAGGTTTTATAATATTCATGGAGAATGATGTATGCTTGTTTGAATTTAATTTAGACTGGAGGAGTAGATAAAAGGGGAAGTTGACAAAACCCACAGGATAGCATTAAGAAAATGAGGCAGAATAATGCTGCTGAAGAAATGCAAATTCTTCAAAGTCCATTAGAACTGTTAATAGAGAAATAGAAGAAAAAGCATCAACAGCCTGCCTGGGGTAAATAGAGTGCAACTCACCCACAAAAACTCCAAGGGCTGGGCCTTTTACTAGGTATTTTTAGACTTTACAGACTCAGAAAATACCTTAGATCTCTATTAAATAAAATCAATGTATGCCTTGTGCTAGTTAATAGACAAAATTAGAAGTTTCCTTCTGTAACTGAGTGACAAGTGACCCTGTGTGTAGCTACTTGACTGAAGGAGTAGGTCACAGAGACATTGACACTTACTGGGTTTTCCTTGTTTTGAGATAATTCTGAAATCTGCTATGATGTTACAAAGAAAATTTACATCTTAAATATTATAAGACTCTTAATAGAAAAACAGTATAAAGAACATTTTTAATAGCTCACCCTGTCAGTGGTAAAATCTTCTTGTTCTGTGTGTGAGGAGACCGTTTATCACTCCTAGATTTTTCATACTCTAGCATTTATTTAGAAAATAAGATGTCAGTGGGAATAGGCAATACGTGATTCTTTTGAAGAACAAAGTAAAAGTAATCTCTTGATTCACTTTATTATGATTTAAGTGAATTCAGACATTAAAATAGGTACTTAAAAAGATACCTGAATTCTTCCATTTAGTAAGATCGTGTTCATTAAATTTGAGTGGGAGAGAATGATCTGTCTTATTCACCTAAACCTCAGGTTGACTAAATAGTTGATAAAAAGCAATGTACCAATGAAAAAGTTTAAAAAAAAAAACAAGTAAGCATCACCTTAACCTTACATTCACCACATAATTGGAGATAGAGAGCATATAAACTGCAGCATTATTACATCTTTTTACTATTATAGCTCTTAACTAACAAAGTAAGAAATTAAGTACTTAGGTATTAATGGAATAATTAAGTGGACTCCTCAAGGTGTTTACTAACTTCCTAAGAGGGAGTGATTTTGCAAGTAACTTTGATGTTAAAAACAAACTGGTTCAATAAGAAATTGCTCAACTGGATCTGGGTTATTATGTTTCCTTTTTTTTTTAGTAGCTTATTAATACATTTAAGTAAGATTATTCTATTACCTGATTAAGTGTTTTCTGTCTTGTTGCACTAAAGGTGACTTTACATTCCAGGCTACAGTAGCAAGAGTATTTATGTATCTGTTATAATCTTGTGGTGAAAGTAGACAATTGCACTTTCACTGTCAGCATACACATGCAAAAAACAGAGAATCTCTGTTTCCTTCTACTCCCCTGCCCTTCAGCTACATCTGTGATACCTGATGCCTGCTCCAGAATGAATGCTAAGTAAAATTGGCTCCAAGACTAGTTACTTGACACCAAGTAAACTTTACTCATATCCAACTCTACTCTCCTATTCCTACTTTACACTAAAGGATACATAGTTGATAACAAGCTAAGGCTGTGTCTCTCAAACTGGACTTACCAAATAATATTAATAGGTATTCAGCTAAGTTATATTTCCATAGTCAGATAAGCTTGAGAAAAGCTACTCTGTCCTCCATTAGGAGAATCAAAATGCATATTAGCATATGCAGGCCCTGAGCAGTACTGCTAGAAAGAAATTTGTTTATCTTCATTTAGCCCAATACTTTCCAATTGTGATTCATCTTGTAGCATTTTTTTTCCTTTTAAAAAGCTAATTTCATGCTTAGGGATGAATCTGAGGGATATGATGAGAAAAAGGCTGGAATTAAGAATAACCTTGCTCTGTCTAGGTGTTGACAAACTGCCTTTTGCTACGTCATTGTGGACCAGAAAGCAGCAAGGTGATTATTCTAGAGGACCTTCTTAAGATATGGAAGTGTCTTTAGTGAACTCAATAGTAGAAAGTTAAAAAAAATTTTTTTGATCATTGAGTAAACTTTAATGACTTTTTATGCACAGCACCATTCTTACTAAAAGCCCATTGCATTGCAGGCAGTTGAAAAGGGAATGAGTATAGCCAAATGGAAAAGACTTGGGATTTGAGATGTATAGAATTATTGGAAGACTTACTTTGACATTTTCTTAGTCTGAATTTAATTCCTTTTATTCTTTCTTCAACTGTATGTAGAATTGGTAAATAAAAGGGAAAAAAACTGATACATAATAAGTGGTAAATAAGTGCCATGTTATACATTTTAGCTCCAGACTCTTTCTCTGGGATAAAATTATCGTGAAACTGGAGATTGAAGAAAATGCTACTAAGATGATATAGAACACTGAATTCCAGAAAAAAAAATACTAGAATAAGAAATGATTCAATACTTAGTTTAAAAATGAGGTAAAATTACATTTTTTTAAAGATTTTTTTTTTTACAGCAGTTTTAGGTTTTCATGTGGGGCGCCCAGGTGGTTTTCTTGGTTAAACGTCTGACTCTAGATTTTGGCTAGGGTCATGATCTCATGGTTCATGAATTCGAGCTCCACATTGGGTTCTGCACAGACAATGTGGACCCTGCTTGGGATTCCCTGTCTCTCTGCCCCTTCCCCACTTGTGCACATGTGCGCTCTCTCTCTCTCTCTCTCTCTCCCACTCTCAAATAAATAATAAAAAACTTTAAATATATATATATATACACATACATGTTCACATGAAGAATCACATTAATATATATATAAAATATATATGTGTGTATGTATGTGTATATATATATTTTTTTAATGTGATTCTTCATGTGAAAAAAAGTTTATGGTGCCTTGCCCATTGTCAAGGGTACAGAATGCCAGTAGAAGCTAACATTTAAAGAAAATGTGCTTTAAAACAGAAAAAAGAAAAGAAAAAGGAAAATTCATACAATGTATAGTTAAAGCTACAGTCACTGGAGCAAAAATGTATGTGTGTGTGTGTGTGTGTGTGAAATGAATAGTCATCCAACATTTTGAACAAGTTGAAAGAAGTAAAGTAGAGAAAAATTCCTTGGGTGAACTTATTTACTGAAAATGTCAGACTTTATTATTTATATTTTTTCAGTAATAATTTAAAATGCTCTGCAAATAACAGAATGGCAATGAAACAGGCAAATGCACAAGTTCTTATTACTGAATTAGACAATTTTGTTTTTGACATAAAATGTTAAAGTAAAAACTTCCTTCTGTTTTAATGTATAAGCTAAGACATTTCCCACATTTTTAGTCAAAATTCTAGTGCACAAGTAATGACCATATAATAACTATTAAGAAAATAATTTTATAAAAATGATTTCAGCATTATAATTTTTAGGTTTTATGAAATATAATTGTACATGCCTTTAAACTTAAGAAAAATATGTGTAGGGGATGCCTGGGTGGTTCACCTGGTTGAACATCCAATTTTGGCTCAGGTCACATGATCTAATGGTTGGTGGGTTCGAGCCCCACATTAGGCTCACTCATATCAGCACGGAGCCCATTTCTGGACCTCTGTTCCCCACCCTCTCTGTCCCTCCCCCGCCCATACTTGCTTTCTCTCTCTCTCTCTCTCTCTCTCTCTCTCTCTCTCTCTCTCAAAAATAAAGTAAACTCTAAAAAAAAAGAAAATTATATTTAGGACAGAGATTTCCAACTACTTTACTGAGGAGTGAACATTTAGTATCTATTTCACTAAGATGAAGCCTCTGGCTCAACTAATTAGGGGTTAACAAAGAAACATAAGCAGCATATTTGCTGTATGCCAGTTAGGGAGAATATCTACCAGTAACTCATAGGGAAGCGATGGTTTTCAGATTTTATTTTAAGTATGATGCCTTCTATCAACAGTCCCTTACCTACAGCTAATTTTTGTGAGATTCACAAAACAATGATGCTGATTCCAGAAAATCCACAGACTCCATTAAGATCTATGTAAAATTAATGGCACCACCTGGTTTAGGACAAGTCAAAGGATGTGCTGTTCTACACAGCAGGTCAATGAGAGAACTATAGAACATTAAGGACAGAAGAAAGTTTACATGAATACCTCATTTTGCATGTAAGAAAAGAAGATGACAGATGAGAAAATAGTGACAGTGCTAAAATTGGAACTTTCATCTGCTGCTTCCCAAACTCTTTTCTTGAAAAATGAACTTGGAACTCTCAATATTTAACCCAAGCTTTTCACTTCTTTATGATTCCTCTTTATAACATGAACTACAAATGTTTACTCACTTTTAATTTACGTGCACATTGACTTTAAGGCCTTCTTTCCTACAAGTGCTTATCTGCCAACTGTATTTCTGATATATATTATAAGAAATCCTTACTGTAGTTAAATTATTTAGATATCTTAAGCATATTTTTATATTTATAAACAATTCCAGGACTTCCAATTGCCACTACTTTATCTTGAAGATTTGGATTAAGCCAGAATTAAATAGATTGAAATATTTAGAAAACAAGTATGTTTTCTTCTTTTAGCATCATTTTTATTATTCTAGGATTTTCATATTGTGAAGATATTGAGAACTCCTTAATAGTACTATAAGTTCTGCATTTTTGTGAATCCACAATGTGCCTGCAACTATCTACAAACATCATTTTCTACATTCTGACTGCAAAGGTCTGATATATAAAATTTTGTAAGACTTCCCATTACATTTTTATTCATATGAATTAAAATTCTCTCAGCCCTGTTAATCTAAAACAAATAATGAATCAGATATTAAATCTTGCAAACCTAGAAACATCAATTTTAATCTCTTCACTAAAATAGACTTGCTCTTGTTTTTTTGTAAAATAGTATTTTTATTGGATGATTCTCTTTTCAAGTTTTATTGAGAAAAATTAATATACATCATGTATAAATTTAAGGCATACAACATGATGGTTTGATTTTTATATATTGTGATATGATTATCACAGTAGGGTCAGTTAACATCCATCTTCTCATATAGATATAATGAAAGAAAGAAAAGAAGGAAAGAGAGAGAAAGAAAAGAAAAAAGAAAGAGAAAGAGAGAAAAAAGAAAAGGGAAGGAAAGGAAAGACAAGGAAAGGAAAGGAAGGAAAGGAACAAAAGGAAAGAAGGAAGCATGGAAGAAGGGATAAAAGTCTCCTTGTGACAACTCTTAGTATTTACACCAACAGCTTTCCTGTGTATCATATCACAGTGTTAGGTATAGCCATCATGTGATATATATTACATTCCTTGTACCTATTTATCTTATAATTGGCAGTCTATGCCTTTTGACTATCTTCCTCTAATTACCCCTCTCCCTACCCCCTGCCTCTGACAACTACAAGTATGATCTTGATATCTTTTTTCTGTGAGTTTGTTTTAGATTTGAGATAATGTAGTATTTATCTTGTCTTTCTTACTCTGACTTATATCACTTAGCACAATGCTTCAAGGCCCATTCATATTGTTGCAAATGGCAACATTTCCTCATTTTTTTTGGTTTGTTTTTTATGGCTGAAAAATATTCTATGTCTTGGCTATTGTAAATAATACTGCTATGAAAATGGGAGTGCAGATACCTTTGAGTTAATGTTTTCATTGCCTTTGGATGTATTTCCAGAAGTGGAATTGCTAGATCATATTATAATTCTATGTTTTTTAGTTTTTTGAGTATTTTCCATATTGTTTTCTATTCTGGCTGTACCAATTTACAATCGCACCAACAGTGCACAAAGGTGTACTTTTGTTCATATCAATGACAGTGTTTGTTATCTCTTGTCTTTTTGATGATGGCCATTCTAATAGGCATGAGGTAATATCTCATTGTGGTTTTAATTTTCATTTTCCTAATCACTAGTGATGTTGAGCATCTTTTCATGTACCTGATGACCTTTTGTATATATTCTTTGGAGAAATGTCTGTTTAAGTCCTTTGCCCATTTTTTAATTGGGTCATTTGTCTTTTTTGCTATTGACTTATATTATATATGCTATTGACTTATATGTTTTGGATATTAAGCCCTTTTTAGATACATGGTTTGCAAATAGTTTCCCACTCTGTGGGTTGTCTTTCACTTTGTTGATGGCTTTTTTTTGCTGTACAGAAGTGTTTTAGTTTGATGTAATTCCACTTATTTGTTTATTTTGTTGTTTGTGCTTATGGTATATCAAAAAAAGTCATTATTAATAACCATGTCAAGGATCATTGTTCCTGTTTTCTTTTAGGACTTTCATGATATCAGGTTTTATATTAAAGTCTTTCTTTAGTTTCAAGTTAATTTTTTGATAGTGGTGTAAGATGTGTATTCAATTTCATTATTTTATATATGAATGCCTGATTGTTCTAGCATCATTTATTAAATGTTCTTGGCTACCTTGTCACATATTAGTTGACTGTATATGCTTGGGTTTATTTCTGGGCTCTCAAATTTGTTCATCTATTTTTCTGTTAATGTCTGTACCATACTGTTTTGATGACTATAGTTTCATAGTATAGCTTGAAATTAGGAAATAAGATACCTCCTTGTTTGTTCTTCATAGAATTATTTGGTTATTTGGAGTCTTTTATGATTCCATAAATATTTTAAGAATTTTTTCTACTGTAAAAAATGCCATTGGAGTCTTTTTCTTAAATTATTGATTTATTTTGATACAGAGAGAGAAAGCATGAGCAGGGGAGGTACAGAGAGTGAGGGAGAGAAAGAGAGAGAGAGAGAGAGAGAGAGAGAGAGAGAGAGAGAGACATAGGCCAAGCAGTCTCTGTGCTGTCAGTGCAGAGCCCAATGTGGAACTCAGTTTCACAAACCCTGAGTTCATGACCTGAGCCCAAGATTAGAATCTTGATAGGGATGACACTAATTCTATAGATGCCTTTTGGTAGTATTGACACCTTCACAATATTCTTTCAATTTGTGAACAGAGGATACATTTTCATTATTTGTGTTTTGCTTTATCAATGTCTTGAAATCTTCAGTGTACAGATTCTTTACTTAGTTAGATTTATTCCTAAGTACTTTATTATTTTATATGCTATTATATATGAGATCAATTTCTTTGTTTTTCAGAAATTTTGTTAGTATATAAAAAGCTACTGATTCTGGTATGTTGATTTTATATCTTGAAGCTTCATTGATTTTATTGATTAGATCTAACAGTATTTTGATTAACTCTTTAAGATTTTCTGTATATATAAAATTATGTCATCTACAAATAGAGATAATTGTTTTCTTCTTTTCTAATTCTGATACTTTTTTTTTTCTTTAACTTGCCTGATTGTTTTAGCTAGGACATTCAGTAGTATGTTGAATAGAAGTGGTGAGAATGGGGATTCTTGTTTGGTTTCTGATCTTAGAGGAAAAACTTCTCTTTTTTATCTTTCAGTATGTTGTTAGCTGTGGGCTTATCATATCTGGCCTTTATTATGTTTAGATATGTTCGTTCAATCATTAATTTGTTAAGAGTTTTTACATGAATGGATGTTGAATTTTACTGAATGAGTTTTCTGTGTCTATGAGATGATCATATATTTTTTTATTCTATTAACGAGATATATACCACATTGATTTGTGTATGTTGAATTATCCTTGCATTCCAGTGGTAAATTCTGCTTGATCTTAGTGAATATTCCTTTTAACATGCTGCTTAATTTGGTTTGCTAATATGAAAAAATATGTTTTTAATTTATTTTTGAGAGAGGAGAGCATGAGTGGGGGAAGAACAGAGATATAGAAAGAATCTCAAGCAGACTCCACACTGTCAGTACAGAGCCTGATATGGGGCTCAAACTCACGAACCATGAGATCATGACCTGAGCCAAGATCAAGAGTCAGACACATAACTGACTGAGCCACCCAGGTACCCCTACTACGCTTCCTAGTAGTGTCCTTTGCTGGTTTTGGTATCAAGATAATAGTGGTCTTGTAAAATGAGTTTGGGAGTGTTCCTCTTCTTTGATTTTGGAAGAGTGTGAGAAGGATTGGTAATTCTTTAAATATTTGATAAAGTTTCATCAATGAAACTGTCCAGGCTTTTCTTCATTGGGAGGTTTTTGATTACGGATTCAGTCTTCCTAGTAATATGTCTAGATTTTCTATTTCTTTTTGATTCAGTTTTGATAAGTTACATGTTTCTAAGATTTTTTTTTTATTTCTTCTAAGCTATCCATTTTGTTGGGGAAGGTTTTCATAGTAGTTTTAATTCCGTTAGGTTTTGCTTTGTATATTTAGGTGTTCCAATGTTGTGTGCATAGGTAAGTTGCTATATCTTTTTGATGTATTACCTCTTTATAATTATATAATGGCCTTTGTCTCTTTTTACTATTTTTAGTTTAGAGTCTATGTTGTCTGATATAAGTATAGCACTGTCTGCTTTTTGACGTTGTTGTTGGGTTAATATTTGCTTGAGATGTCTTTTTTGCATTTTATTCTCAGTGTATGTGTATCTTTAAGGCTAAAGTGTGTCTCTAAGCAGCATATTGTTGGATCTTGTTTTTTATCTATTTAGCCATTCTAGGTCCTTTGATTGGAAAATTTAATCTGTTTATGTCTAAAGTAATTGTTGATATGTAGGGACTTATTACCATTTTGCTAATTGTATTCTGCTTGTTTGTAGATTCATTGTTCGATGTTTCTTATCCTGTTGTCATGTCTGTGTGCGTGTGTGTGTGAGTGTGTGTGTACACACACTCAGGCACAGATGTTGATGTCTTTTGGTGGCAGTATGCTTTGATTTAATTATGATTTTTTTGGTGTGCAATTAGTACAAGTTTTTCTTTGTGGTTAACATGAATATTACATAAAATATCTTAAACTTACAATACCCTATTTTAACATGATCACAATTTAACTTCAATAGAATGTATATACTTTACACTTTTCCTTCTTCCCCATCCCATTTTAAATTATTACTGTTACATTTTACATGTTTGTTTTATACACACACACACACACACACACACACACACATTCAAAACAGGTCATTTTATTTATGGTTGTTTTGCTATTTTTAAAAAGCCCTTTAAAATAGAATTATTTATATAACCATTATCCCATATTACATAATCTATGCTATACATTTATAATTACCAGTGAGATTTATGCGGTCTTTTTTATGACTTCATTGATGTTAATTTTTATTATTTTACTTCTACTCAAATAATCCCCTGTAGAATTTCTTGTAAGTCAGGTCTGGGGCTAATTAACTCCTTCAGCCTTTGATTCTTCGGAAGAATCTTTATCCCTCATTTGTTTTTGGAGGACACCTTTTCTGGTTATAGAATTCTTGCTTAGAATTTATTTTATTTAAATATTTTGAATATGTCATCCCATTCTAGCTGGCCTAAAAAGTTTCTATTGAGAAATTTGCTCAGTGTCTTATGGGGCTTCCCTTTTATGTAACTTTTTGATTGCTACTTTAAAATTTTTTTCTTTGTATTTGACTTTTGACAGATTAATTATAATTTTTTTTGATGTAGCTCTATCCAGATTCAGCCTATTTTAATTCTTTGGACCTATTGGATCTCGATGTCCATTTTTCTCCATAGGCACTGGGAATTTTCATTCATTATTATTTAAATATACTTTCTCTTTCTGTTCTTCTGGAATTCCCAGAATGCAAATATTGTTTCTTTTCATTGTGTCATATAATTCCCATAGCCTTTCTTCATTCTTTTTCTTCCTTCCTTCCTTCCTTCCTTCCTTCCTTCCTTCCTTCCTTCCTTTCTTTCTTTCTTTTTTCCTTTTGTGTCTTTGGATAATTTCCAATGTCCTGTCCTCCAAGTTTCTGATTCTTTCTTATGCATGTTTGACTGTACTTTTGAAACTCTTTAGTCCTTCAGTTAAGTTACTATATTTTTCAACTCTAGGATTTTTGTGTCTTTTTAGGGGCAAGTTCATAGTTTCTATTTCCTTGTCAGACATATTGGTTTTTTCATGTGTTTTTCTCCTATTTTTGTTTAGTTGTTTGTCTGTGTTTTCTTGCCATTCACTAAACTTCCTTAAGATGATCATTCTGTATTATTTGACCATTCATAGATCTCCATTTCTAAGGGTCAGTTATTGAAGTTAGATTGGTTTCTATTGAGGGGTTCATATTTACATGATTTTTCATGATCTTTGATTCCTTATGAGGGCATCTGGACATTTGAGTAATGGGGCCCCTCTTTCAGACTTTATACATTTGCTTTGACAGAGACAGTTCTTCACCAGTTAGCTCAGTTTGGATTTCTGGGTCTATATTCTGGAAATGTCTTCAGACAAGTGGGGCCTGCTATTATGGTCTATTTTTGGATGAGGAAACTAGAGCTCTGATGACAGTGGTGGGGTACCACTACCTAAGAATGGTTAGATAGGACTGCCCTATTCAAATGAGAATGTAAGATGAGCTCCACAGATGCCTGGATTCTCTAGTCAGGGTTACTAGATGGTTGAGACTGGGCACAATATTCAGTAGATTGACCTGAAAAGTAGCTTTCCTGCCTGACAAGGCAGCAGGCCAGGGCCCAGGACCTATATAGCTTATTGTTTGGGGACCAAATTAAGCCTGTGTATGCACTGAATTCCCTGATTAGGTGAGGCCACCAGATTTGCTCTACAGATGATGCAAGTCAGGGACTGTGTTCTATGTTCAAATGCCACTGTATGTAGGGCTATTGAATGTGCTATGCAGTTCCCATATATTCTAGTTAGGTTCCCTGGCTGGCTAGCCTGACGAATGTATCCAATAATGTATGGGTTATGAATTAGAGTCCCTGCCCAGGTGCAGTGGGAGAAGCAGCTCATAAACCAGTAAAACTCTGTTGTCTTAACTCAAGCCAACCTACACCCTAAGGTTCTTGGCTGAATGGGACCACTGTCTTTGCTATGCAAACTGTCAGCTCAGTCTGCCCTTCTGTCAGCTCAAGTACTGTTGGAACACTCAACTTTCAGGTGTTTTTGCCAGTTCTTCTAGTCAGATGGGACTGGAAGACATTTTCCACACCATATGGGGCTATGTTTCTGCCCCTTTGCCTAGGTGAGAAGGGGAGCAGCTGCTCTAGGTTACTTTTGATTTCCCAGACAGGCTTTCTGGTTGAAAAAGGCTGGGACCTACCTTCTTCCTTCCTTATATATTAACTCCCTGCCTGTGCATAGCAAAGGAAGCCTTCAAGCCCGGCATTAGCTTTGCTTTGGGGGCAGTCAGCTCTGCCTGCCTCTCAGCTAGAACACTGCTGGCCTGCATATCCTCCAGAAGTTATCACCACCCTTCTGCTCATATGAGGCTGGACGGCACTCTGCAGCTGATATGATTCATCTTCTTTCCTGGGTGAGCAAACTGGGCCCTAAAGCCACCAAAACTCCTTGTTTGAGGATCTGAATCAAGCAGATCCACACCCTGCCAAGTAACATGGTTAGAATCTCCCCATTTAGTTTTGTAGATAAGCAAAGATACTGGTTGAGAATACTGTTTGGGCACTATAGGTATGAATTCTGTTATGATTCAAGTGTTTATTATAGCAAGCCTCTCCTCACTCTCCATCACAATTATATTTCCAGTTTCTGGGCACCTCAGATTACCATACAGTGCCCCATGGTAGGAATTTAGAATAATGTCTCCCACAAAGTAATCCGTTCTCTTTTCCAGTTGGAGGAGCAGAGGGTCAGGGAAGATCTCTTTGCGTGGTACTGTGCTGTCCTGGGGGAGGGACAAAGCAATTAAAGTGTAGTTGCTTTTCCTGCTCTTCTAATGGAGTCTGTCTTGTTCTCTGAGGTGCAGGGATGTTGTAGCCTCATGCCTATATTCTAGAATTGTCTTAGTGGTGTTTTGTTCTTGAACAGATGTTAGTTCAGTTTGTGAGGGGAAATGGAGTCAGGAATGACCTATGCCTCTGTCGTGGTAATATCACTTACTTCCCTTATATCTAACATGCTTAAACCTTATGTTTTATCTACTACCATTATAGATTGTATAACAGCAATGATTTTTATAAAATATGCACATATATATATATATATATATATATACACCTGCATTTTAAACTTACAACCAGAAACAAACAAGAAAACAAATAAAAGGGATGAGTGATTTTTTTTACTATCCCCAAAGATAGCAAAAGATAGAAATCGCAACAAAAAAATAAAAAAATAAGCTGTAACATTCTTCTATATACTCATGATAAATAAATTTCCCAACTATATTATTGTCATCTAAAAGAAAATGTATCTCATGGGAGCCCAGGTGCAAATGCTTTCACTGAGGTTTCTTAGAAATCTAAGATGACTACCATAACTTTTCAAACCATTCTATAGTGTTTTCCTTTTCTTATCCTTTTTTTTTTTCTTTTTCACAGCTATTTCTGAGATGGTGCAGCTGCAGCTGTAAGCATAACAATAGTTCAGCTTACTGGCATCTATTTCCTGATTTAGAATCAACAGGGAAATAATTGTCAGGACTTGAAATGGAATGCTGCAATACAATAGTTGTACATTTAAAAATTAATGTGAGACTATTTAATTCTAACACCTAGAGATGGTTTATAAAAAAGTGATACTTCAACAAGTTCTCTTGGGGAATAGCTAAATTTGAATATAAAGATTTTCTGCCTGACCTTGATTTATGTAGAATATTTTATTTTATCTTTCATTACTATGACTTCAATATAAAAATATTTAAAAATTCTCTGTGACATATGTATACTTACATGTACTTAACTGTACTTATACCTTAACTAATTTAACTATACTTAATAAGTGGTCAATGCAAATACATGATATTGCTTTGAAAAGCAAACAAATACATTTTTCCCTAAGAAATGCTAATTATTTATATTGAGAGTCATATAGTTAATTTCTTCATTAGATATATTCTAATAAATATGTGGTTGAAAAAAAAACAACAGAAAACACTTAAAATTTTACTCTGAATAATTTAGTAAGAATAACTCCTCTGAGATTTTTAGGAAGTGATATGGGGTTAGGGCTGTATACTGCCAAACAAAGTGTTGGAAATAAAATAATGCAATAAAAGTGAATTCTTTCAAACCATTGATAAAGTAGACTATTTAATTTTAGTATGTGCTCAAAGTATTACATGTCAATTAAAAATAAGTATTTTCTGGGGCACCTGAGTGGCTCAGTCAGTTAAGCAGCTGACTTCAGCTCAGGTCATGATCTCATAGTTCGTGGGTTCTAGCCCCATGTCAGGCTCTGTGCTGACAGCTCAGAGCCTGGAGCCTGCTTCTAATTCTGTGTTTCCCTCTCTCTGACCCCCTCCCGCTCAACTCTGTGTCTCTCTCAAAAATAAATACACGTTAAAAAAGTAAATGTTTTTGTGTTTTCAATGTTTAAAAATTTTAAGTCTTAGATGCAAATATTCTCCAGGTTTAAACTAGATTTTTAAGTAAACAAATAGTTAACATATATTAAATGCTTACTGATGCTAGACACTGTACTGTTGTTCACATGTATTTCATCATTTGGTTTTCACAGTTTTCTATGTATTATTACTTTGGATATTTTACAAATGAAAAAGAGGTAGCATAAAGAGGTTAATAGAGCTAATATGTGATAGAACCAGAATTCTAATACACATATCTCAGTGTTTTCGCATATAGTAGCCTAAAGTTAACAATAGCTTGAGGAGAAATTGAATTAAACTTGCATTGCCATAATATGCTTTCATAGTAAAACACGATGACTTTTTAAAAGTATTTTTTCCCTACTTTAAATATACCATTTCATTGGTTTGGGGCTCATGGTGGTGGATGATTTGCCCTAGCTTTCTTATTTCTGTCTACTTTTTGTTATTGCCTATTTTATTTGCCTTAACTCAAGCAACAAGATGTGTGCTCTTATCTCTTGATGTTTGGGTATGCTTAGAAACCTGACCATCAAAATATGTAGTTAAAAGCTTAAATGATATAGAGGACATTTCACACTGATCTTCAGAATCACTCTTCCAATGTTTTCAAGCAATAATCCTATTAATGTAAAGGTCACTTTGGCATAATAAATTCAATCTGTTTCTTTCAACTATAACTAAATAGATAGTGAATAAAAAATCCTTGTATACACATGTGAACTACTTTTCGAAATTATTATAAAGTGATTTATCTCATATATTCAATATACAACTGGAATCTAGTTAAACTACAATATCCTCTGTGCTTTGATGAACAAAACTAGTCTGAGAGATCTGCCAAAGAATTCTGGAACTGAATGAGATAATTGCTGGACTCATAGTATGATTATTGACAAATGAATAGGGTTCATTTATTTAATGATTCATTAAACAAATAATTATTCACTGTTGAAAATTATAGTAGTCATTAGGCTAGATGCTAAAGTCACAATACTAGCCTTCAGGATGCTCAGTCAGCTATGTGACAGTGGGATGGATCACAGACTGTTAGAATAGACTGTGATCACTGTCATGTTAGAAGTACACCTGCTATGACTGAAGACCATGGAAGGAGTTTGGGAAAGTTTGGCAAAGCTCATCTCTAGCAGAATTAATTAGAAGCTCATCAGTAAAGATGAGATGAGCATTTGAGGCAGTGGAAAGCAAAACACAGCATTAGAAAACAATGGAAATGTGTATAAAATAGCGGAGTGACAGGGAGGCTGAGGAGATAGGATCAGTCATTGTATGCAAGGCTAAAACATGGGTTTTATCCTGACTACAAGGAATCCTTGAAGGAGCTATCTAATGTTACTGAAGAAAAAAAAATCTATTTTAGAAATATAATTAAGTCAAGAGTTGAAGAAGCAATTAATAGAAAAATCAAACAGGAATAAGGAACAATTAAAGTAAGACATACTTAGTGGGAGAGGTGAACAAGCCTACAAGAGCAATACAAGGATGAGGAAATGGCTAGAGTTACTGAACAACTGGATGTGAGGGGTGCAAAGAGGAAGGAATCTGGGTTGATTTCTGGATTTTTATTTTGGGTTGCTATCTAGAGTAAAGATAGAGAGCAGGGTTGAAGGATACTGGCAGTGATTTGAAATGCAAACAAATGCATCATGTAATGACTAGGGACCCTGAGAGGGGATGGCCCAGGAATGATATACAATGGATAATTGGAGAAAGAAGTGACTTCAAAGAGGAAACTTTTTAAAATTTTATAATTAGATAGAAATGGTAAGGTATTTGTTTTGTTTTGATTAATTTGATCAACAATGAAAAGATAATCATTAATTTAAGGATGCAATATATATTTTCAATCCTGAGTTATATGACCAAAGTTGATAATATGTTTGTAAAGTTTTTAGGAAACTTGAAATTGACTACTAATCGGGTATGATGCAGTTTTCTGTACTAGCACCTCATATGGTAGATAATAAAGTACTACTAACTCCATGCTTGCTGTTGGAACAGCACTGTACTTCTAGAGAAATTTAAATAATATATTAAAAATAATTTAGTCTGAAAAAATGAATCAGTGGTATAATTGTCAGCTTTAGTATCATTTAAATTCGGTAACTCTAGAGTCTGTCAAGATGAAAAAGTTGCCTTATTAAATCTTCAAATGTTACTTGGATCATAGGAGGTCTTTGCCATAACATGTAGGCTCCAATTTAGAGTGATAGGCTTATCTGGTACAAATCTGACTTAGTATTTAGAGTAATGTTAGAGTAACTGCCTTGTGGATCCTCCCTATGGGGTCCATGTATTCATACACCTTAGTGAGGTCTATTTGCTAGAATGTTAGTCTCATTTCATTTCTCATATGGGAAATATAGCACCTTACCGTAATTATTTCTTTATTTGACTACTAATATAAAATGCATCAATTTCTTCACATATATATAAAACAATTTTTAAATGTGGCTTCAAAAATAAACTATTTGATTCTAATCCCACAGAAGTTATTGAATTATCACTCTGAAAATATTTTAACAAAGTTGGCTTGAAATTCTTTATAAATATCTCTGCTTTCTGCAGTAGCACTAACCTATTGGGGCAAATAAAGAGTTAATAAAACCAAGTAAAAATTATTGAGAATGTGATCTTAAAGAGCAGGTTACTCTTTGAAAATCAACTTTGCACAATCTCTAACAAACTACAGAGTTTATGCAAAGTAAGAACACTGCAAATTCAGCATTAATCAAATTACTCTGTAATTAATGTTATCAGGCTTACCCAGAGGGTAACCTGCTGACCTTACTTTTGGGATTTGTATTTTCATTCTGCAGCCATTCAGATTACAGCTTTTTGATTTATACTTTATTTTATTATATAACATAATCCCTGATATTTAAATTATCAGTAATTTTGAGAGGTTTAAAAGGCCATTCCCTCATATTTGATGATGGTACATTTGGTAAAGCTTTCTTTGAGACTGGTATTTTCAGTATATAGGGGTATTGTTGTTAGTGGGAGACTGGATATCTGGTTCTCTAGATAGAATTTTGTGCAAGTGTGCATGCACACTTTAAAATGAGAGAAGCCATGCGGTGTATATACTTTTGTATGAAAGGATGTCCTTTCTCAAATATAATTGTGGCCTCATTTAAGGTACTTTAAAGATCAAAAGTAGTCTTTGGTATAACTGAATTATTTATATTCTAGATGATCTATGTGATTTGATTGTAATAATTGATTACACTTGAAACGGAACTTTCTAAGTGATAAAAATGTTTAAGTGCATTTTATAAACTTGTAAATATTTAGTTAAAATTTATTCTAATGGAAAAACTTGAAATGTTCATAGACATTAAAATACAAGTACATGTTCTAATCTTATATTGGTAAATACAATTACATTTGTTCCCAAGAATATAATCATTCTTGTTGATAAATGTCATTATTTTGGTTGATTTTTGTTGTGGTTGTTGTTTTGTTTTGTTCCAAAAAAGGTGGCGGGGGGAAACAAACAAACTAGTTCTGAATGTGCTAAGCAGAAATGGAGGTAAAAAATATCCTAAGTAAAGCAAATTTATTAGAGATTGCCACGGGAAACTAGATAGTTAAAATGAAGGAATAAGAGCCTTTGCTCTGATAAAGAGATTTATAAGGCTGTGCTGAATTTATGTCTTGTTAATTCAAAGTTGTAAGAAAGTGAATAAGTCAAGTTACAAACAAACATGCAAGAAAAGAAACCAGACCCTTTAAGCAAGATTAAAGTGATATTTTGGCTCAACAGAAGACTATGCTATACATACATTTCTAGTTTCAGTACATGTTCTGCTGTCAGTTATGATCCAGTGTTGGGGAGGATGTTTTGAGTGATTACGCGGTTTAAGATTATGAAGAAAACCTTACCTTTCAAAAAGAATACCTTTCAATGTATTAAATGTTTTTTATCTGTTTTTGAGAGACAGAGACAGCATGAGCAGGGGAGGGTCAGAGAGAGGGAGATACAGAATCTGAAGCAGGCTCCAGGCTCTGAACTAGCTGTCAGCACAGAGCCTGAGGTGGGGCTCGAACCCACAACCCATCAGATCATGACCTGAGCCACCCAGGTGCCCCGAGAAAAAGATCTTTTAAATAACACTTTTTATTATGCTAGAAATGTGTAACAAATATAGTATAATGTTAGATCGCCAATAATAAGCACAATTTTTTGGATAAATTTCTATCTCATTCTTGCTGTTTTATTATTTAAATTAATTTTAAAATTAATATATCTTATCTTCCATGCTCTTTTGTGAATGGACTAAGAAAAAGAATGGAAATATAAAATAGGCCCTTTTAAAATTTATTGACAAATACCTTAATGATTATATGTTAAAACATAAATCAAGTCCAACTCCTCTTCAAGTTTATTGGCTTAATGCCACTCAATGACTTGGAAGCACGGAAATCAAAGAAGACCAAATGCATTTGTTGTTTCCTTAGTAATATTTACGACTAAGAATAAAGAGTATTATGATTCTGTTTGTGTAATTTTTATGGATTTGAAGCTACTTATAATAGAAAACTAAATAAATATTGAGTTTTGGGCTACCATAGAATTTAAAATTAATAAACCATATTAATATCTAGAGTGAAAGACTGAGAGCAACAGTCACAGTATGACATTGTCAGATTTAGATTCACTGAGCCTGCTAAATTATAGAGATGTTAACATACTGTTTCACAACCACTAGATAGAAAATGAATACCTCAAGTTTGCTTGCTATGACATTTCCTAGGGCAAGTATAGATGTTCATAGATAGAGGCCTTGGGGATTTATTCTCATTTTGATTGATGGGATTAAAAATTAGAAATTGTTCGGTTTGAGTAGCACTCTTGTGATTTTGGTTTAATATGATCTATGGGGCTGGACTTGAATTTGTGTTATATTTCCTAGTTGAGACAGACACTGCCACTTTGCTACCCTCTTCCTTTTTCACAGCATTCTCTCCACAGGCATTCCAATCCCTGTCCTTAATTCACCAAATTCTTACCCTGAGCATCGTTGCCATCAGTATATCCTATAAGAGTTCTCAAACCTTCACTCACCTCCCCAGCTTGTCGCTAGATTTAAGCCCTATGTGAACCCCTGGGAACTGGCATACCTTTCTCCAAATCTACATTTTTGTATTTCTTGTACACCAAACAAAGAATGTTGGACTTATAATAAATTGATTTGACTCCACCTTGGCTCTGAATAATTCATGAAAACTTATGCAGATCACAATATGATGCCCATCATCTTGCGCCCTTTGACTTCAGCTATCTAATTTATTCACTTTATTTTGGCAGTCGCATAAGAGCACATCTCTGACAAGAACATGGATTTCTAGGCAGTTGCTCCTGCGCCCTCCCACTTACTCTGTGATCGGTTCACCCTTGGACTTGTGTCTTTGCATTGGTCCTTGTCAACAGCTTCCATATGCTGATTTTTTATTTGTTTGTGGTTGCCCATTTGTAATTTTTTAAAATCCCTTTTGGTTTTCCAAGATTTGGGATTCCCTCTTGGCTTTGAATCAGCTTGATTTTCTGGTTTTGGTATTTCTACTCTCTGTAATGATAAATCCCCATCTTAAGTATTTGTTTATGGGAACCCCAATTGTTTCCTCAGTTGTAATCATTTTTATTCTCCCATGGGGTTTGACCTTTATTATATTTAAATTAGGATGTCAAAGTTGATAAATGTCTCTAATTCTGAACTTACATGCAGATTTTGTTGTTCTTTTATACATAGTCAAATCTATTTCTACTGGCTTCAGGCATGGTACTCTGAAGGATCTTGCTTTAATAGAACTAGATATTGGAGGGGCACATTCTTTAAGGCAGTGTGGTAAGAAAGGTTTGCAAGAACATGATAAAATATAAAAATGGAAAAAATTACAGGAATAGGTGCTACATGGAAGAGAAGACATGCTCATTAAGTAAATATATGGGAAGCTTCTCAATATGTTTATTAATTTTGGAAATGCAAATTAAAACCACAATGGAGACCGTTTTATATTTCCTAGATTGTCAGCCAGATATAGGAACCTGAAAATACTAAATATGAAGAAGATGTCTATTAAAGAACCTTTAACACACTCTGGTGAGAATGTATATTGATGAACAAACTTTAGGAAAATAGTTGCCATTATCTTAATATTCACATATCCCTAAATTAATTAATTATGTGTTTTAAAGAGATTTTTCCACAGTTGATCCAGAAAATATGTAAAACAATGTTTACAGTAACAATTTTTGTGAAAAGAAACATCTGGAAACCATAAAAATAGCATTGACAAATAGTAGACAAATAAATGGTGGTGTAGACAATGAAATGGGAGAAATAAGAAGCTATGAGTAAGCTACCGATACTCAGAACAATACATGTAAATGTTAAACTGCCATTGAGTGAGCAAAGCAATTGCCAGAAGATATATTTTAGTTATATATATTTTAATATATTTTATCATATAATATTTATATAATATATTTCAATAAAGTTCAGAAACAAAATAAAGTTATTTTATTTGGCATGCATATAAATATAATAAAGGCATAATGATCATAATAATGATAAACATAAAACTTGTTATACTATTATCTTCTTTAGTAGAGGCAAGCAGAGATGAGGGAGAATATGCAGGAAAAAAATACTGTTGGGTGGGTTTCTTATTGGGTTTGGCAGTGACCTGGGAGTTCACTGTATTATTTTTCTTGAGAACTTTGCATATATATTACATAAATATACTAAATAACATGTTAAAATATAATAAAATAATATATGCTTTTCAATAAAATTTCCCAGCCCCTAAATAAGAAATTTTCTTTACTGATTTTCATACGATGAGTATTATTTATCTAGTTTTATTGAGACATAATTGACATACAACAATTGAGATATAATTGGCATACAGTATATGTAAGTGTATAAGTTTAGGATGTATAGGATAATGAGGTAACACATTATATAGTGAAATCACAATAAGTTTAGTTAACATTCATCATTTCATATTACAATTTTGGTTTTCCTTGTGATGAGAACTTTTCTCTTTGCAATTTTCAGGTATACTATACAACATTGTTAGCTATTATCATCATGTTGAATGTTTACTTTTATTTGTTTTATCCTTCATGGGATGAAGTATCAGCTGTAAAGTAGATGATTAACAAGTACTTACTAAATTTGGCAGGTTAGACATTATCACTGAGGGATTTTAATATATAAGCAAACACTTTTAATTTTTTCTCCATTTTTATTTATATTACCTAACAATACATCACGCTTCACTAACCTTTTGATAGAGGTAAGTACAACAGTGTAGCTGCGTTTGCTTCAGAGTAAGTCCTTTGCTGTCAATAGGACAAAATCAAGTAAATGCTTGCTAGATGAGAGCACCATCATTTATCCTCTACTACATATCAAGAAATGTTAAAGAAAGATTCTAAATTCTGACAAGGCTTTTAAATACTTGTAACTGGCCAATAGGTAGAATTAAAAAAAAAATGAAGTATTTTGTTCAGTAGCACCAAAAGAATTCAAGTGCCTGAGCAGTTAGTGAATGCTTGATAGGTCAGATGCTATTGTTATTTTGTAAGAGGCTCTTAGATATCTAGGAAGTATTCTGTGTGAGCACAAACCATTCAACAAATTGCAAGAGGATACATGTCAGGACACGATGACTGCCTCTCGATTTACTTACTAATAGGCCTGTTATCAGCACATCATTGCTCAAGAATGCATGCTGTGCAATAAACTTGCTGCCTTCTTTCTCATTCAGTTCTTTATGAATGAACAAAATAGAAAAGTGGGAAACAACTCAGGTTTCAGGATTAAAAACATTCAAACCAAAAGAACAACAACAAAATACAGCTTATGAACCCAGCCTTAAATTAACTCCATATCCAAAAGATTACAACTCCCATTTTGTGAGTTCTCTTAAAGTTGCTGCTATAAACATGTTATGATCCTTTGACACTTCACTTTCTCATGACTTTTGTGATCAGTTACTCCATCATTCCTTTTTTAGAAGGAACTTAGGAGAAGGGAAGTCCGTCTGTTTCTTATAATTGTTTCTTAAGCTCAGCACCATGCCCCACTAATTGGGCAGCTGTGGCACATAAATACAACCTTTCTCCATGAACTTCCACCTTTTCTTCAAAGCAACTTTTTCACATGTCAAGGGTAAGTGACTGAAGGCACCTAGCAGATGATGTAGTCTCGCCCTGAATCTTTACCCTGGCACTAATGGACTATCGCTGTAACAGGAGTGTGATGGATGACCTCTGCTCATCAGAGGGGTTGACACACTCTTATTTTCCTATCCTTAAACAAATACAAATATTCTGGTAGAAAATACATGGATTTACCTTTTAACTCTTAATTTTCATGAAGTTAAGAATGAGAAAAAATAAAATCAAAAGAAGCCTTAGAGCACTCAAAGTGAGTCATAGAAGTTTCTGACTGTTCCTACATAAACTTAGGAAGAGAAGACCCTAAGTGTGGGTGTCATAAAGCCCTCACACTTTAAGCCTGACCTTTTTATACCAATCCAGTCACCTAGATGCTCTCTTTTATAATCCTCTTACCCTTAGTTTCTACCAAAGTCAATTCTTAGACCACTGAGCCTGCTAAGAGTAATGTTCTGTTTTATTTTACCTTATAATAGGAGTTGGTAAACTTTTTCTGAATGAGATGTAAGATTTCTTCAATTCTATTATTATAGTGGGAAAGCAGCCATAGATACTACATCAATGAATGAGTGTGTCTTGTTCAAACAAAACTTTATTTGTAGGCACAAATATGAATTTCATATAATTTTCACCTGCCACAACATAATTATATTTTTCATCTTTCAAGTGGTACAAAAACAGGCAGTGGGCTTCTGCTATCCCATTCTTGGTAGATCCATTGCTAATGACAGTTGAGATATATGGTAATATATTCTATTTAAAGCAAGATTCCATTGTTATTTTAAACTAAAGCAAAGTAAATTCACTCTTTTCCGTATTCACACTTGCCTATCATGGATTTCCAACAACCATGGGTGGACTTTTGAAAACTATTGTATTTGCTTTCTATCAGTCAAATAAAATATGAGGGAAACTTTAAAAAAGCTCTCTCTAGGGAAGAAAAAATTAACCCAGCAACTTTCTGTCAGATTCAATGGTGTTAAGCACTGCTTCATAAATAGTCTTAAGTAATGTTCAGCCAGGAATTATGGGTGACTATCCATACCTTCAGGGAATTTAAATGACTTTCTATCTATATTATAAATCGAGTCACTCCTTTTAGAAGCACATACCAAATAAATTTCACAATTAATATACTAACTTTACATTCAAAAATCCTTTTACTTAGAGATACCTCTGATTAAATAATGGGCAAGGCTTTGCATAATTAAGGCACTGCTGGTCCTGATAAAGATTCCCCTTGTTAGTAATCAGGAGTCACTAGATATCAGTAGTTATCTCTCTATTTATAGTTCTGCCTTAATAATACACTTGTGAACATCTTCTCTCCTGCATATACTTTCTTAATTTTTGACTTTTGTGAAATCTCTATATGTAGACCAATGATAGAAAAACTACTTACTGCCAGATCACTGAATAACTAATCTTTTAATGGTCCTCTGAACTATATTCCAACTTTCAAATAAATCAGTGGCCACTATTTCATAATACTTTCCAAAGATGCCAGGTTTAATTTTAAGCAGTTTAAGTGTTTTCTTTGGTCTGCCCTTGGTGAGCCTTTCCTTTGGCCTTTGCTTATTTATTTCTAATTCTCTTGACACACAATCTGACTACAATTAGTGTTTACTCTTCTGCCATCAGATACAGAGATTTCTTTTTATCTACAACTCATTTGCATTCTCACCTGAAGAAGTGCAGCATCTCTAAGTCATGCTTCCCACTGAACCCAATTACTCCCACTGTGCAAAGCAAAGTGAGCCTGAACATCCCATGTGGAATAGGCAGCATATGGTTGCTACCATCAACACAGCTGGAACATCTGTGTATAAATTCATGCTCTGTGTGCATCACTTCAGTTGTATACTCATATGAGGCTGAAAGCCCATACAATTGGGAGTAAGTCTTAGAGATAATATAGCAAAGAAATAGGAGATTAGATCTGAGAGTTATAATTAGCTAGCGACTGCTCCAGCTCTGTTCTACTTTCTTGGTAGGATGAAGAGTAACTACAATTACTCATTTAAAAATTTCTCAACTACATAACATAAAAAGAAATTTCATAAAGGAATTAGAAAAAGCTAGGAAAATGACATCAACCTTTGGTTCACTGTGTGTCAAATTAATAACAAAATAATTTCATAACACAACACTAGCAATACTTATATGTGCCCATCACTGCCCAAAAGTTCTTACATGGATTATCTTATCTCATGCTCTAAAAATACTGCATGTTGAGTCCTCTTAGTATACATATTTTATAAACAAATATATTGAGTTAAACTGCACAAAAGAGACAAAACCAAGGTATGAACTAATGTAGTTTGGCTATTATATATTAATATTATATATAATGTAATATAACATATAATATATAATACATATAATGTATACTGTGTATAATGTATTTATATATTAAACTATATTAAACAGGATATGAACTAATGTAGTTTGGCTAATATATATAATATATAATAACATATTTATATATATTTACATATATATATGCATGTAAAATCTACTTATTTATTTATTTTCATTCTATTCCTAAAAAATATCTCAAAAACAAATGACTATAATTAGGATTTATAAATTTGCATCATTTCTTTTCCCTAGTGACACCAGCTCAAGGTTGTTAGAGGTGTGTTAGGAAACACTGGCTAGATATTCTTTGTCTAAATTACCTGGGAAGGAAGCAGAGATACTAAGGAGAATACAGAATGGAGGTGAAAAACAGTAGGCATGGTTGAAATAGAGAGAATAGTAACTATGTCTGTCCTTCTCCCACTCAAGTAAGTGAGAACTAACCAGATGCTTAGTCAAAAGAATTTTCTCAGTCTTGACATAGAAATAACAATTTCCACTCAGGGAAAATTTGTAGTCATCTGCTTGCTATATAAAGAAGACACAAATGATATAAGGGAAATATTGGGGAAAGAAATCCACAAAATATACATATCATTAACAGTTTGCATGAAAAATCTGACATTGGACATTTTCAAGGAACTATTAAAACTAATTTTGTTTCAGTATAATTCCACAAATATTATCAACCTCCTATTTTTACAAGGCACTATGATTCTCAGAATATTTTCATTAGAAATACCAATAAGTACAAATTAGATTTGGAGTTGAGTTTTATAGCCTTTCCCTTCTTTTTCATGTGTTTTAAATATGAACCAGCAATTAATTAAAAATAAAATCAAACAAAAAAGCAGAGGAAATATAAAATAGGAATGCCAAATTAAGGGGAAACTGGTCTTTATAGAATCGTAATGTAAATTGAAGGTTCTTAGCAATAAGTATACTGAATGTATTAATACCTTTTGTGACTTAGAGTTTTGGTAAATTCTGAAGAAACAAATTCACAACAGGCATAGGAAAAACAATTATAGTCCTTAAGAAAATTAAAGTCTATGAGTACATTCAGATCTGTGTGGTGCCAAAATCAAACAAATGGAAAAACAACAAATAAAGACAAAAAACAAACAAAACAAAACACTTGGAATTTAATTCAAAAGCCATATGTTGAATAAATGTATAAAATTACCCAACTCTGTTTACAGATGCTAAAGGAATTGAATTTAGGTAAAGATGGCCATGCCATAGCAGAAATCAGGGTGAGTCTTACTGTGTTTTGAATAAATTATGAAATATACGTGGGAGAATTTCTGATAAGATGACACACAAAGAAATGAGAATTGGGACAATACTGAAGGTGGCTTGACTCAAATAGAGGACTTGATATGAGAGAGTTAATAAAAATTAATGTGGCATTTTAGAGTGCCTTAAGTATTACATGGGAAATTAATTGGTGTGTGTGTGTGTGTGTGTGTGTGTGTGTTTACTATGATGAATGATAGAGCCCCAAAACAAATTTCCTATAAAAGGAATTGATATGATGTGTAAGGCTTTTAGGATATCAATCCATTAAGAAAGTGCAAGATCAGCAATAAGATATGTGAAACAAAATGATAGGAAGCTAAAGGACAAGGTTGAAACAATGAAGAATTTTCACTGTGATGTGGGAAGATTGGCTGAGTAAGTGAAGAGGGTTGGTATACGTTTATGAAGGGTGAAAAAAAGAAAGAAAACCCCAAAATTTAGTAATTTGTAAACCAATAGATTATAGTGCTAATGATAAAAATGAACCCGTTGGATAAGAAGAGAGTTCCATCATAGGAGAAAATAAATTTTCTTTTAGATATTTTGGTTTGTTACTGATAACACATAAATAAATGTAGCTGTCATCTACAGACAAGTAAATCTAAAGGTCTTAGCGATCTATATCGACAGTGAAGAGTTTGAAGGGAAATGATAATCTTTCAAAAAGAGTGAGCATAGGAAAATAGCAGAAGTTCAAGATGTGAGCTAGCAAAGGACAGAAAAACTGAGAAGAGCAGAAATCCTAAAGTACATTCCAGTTGGTGGCAAGGAAGGAACATGTTTCAACAATGAAGGGGTAACTGATCATTAAATAGAGTTAGAAGAGGAAATGAAATCAATATTCACTGTACTTACGGCAAAAGAGTTTTTGAAGATTATATCATGATTACAATGAATGCTTAGTTTCTATCTGTGTGTGTATATGTTGAATTTATGCAGATTAAGAAAATGTCCTCCTTAAGCATTTTCTTCCAGAAATGGAATAGATGTTTTCAAATACATTTTTATATTTATTTCCAAAGTTATGTGTCATGGTAGGATGCCAGGCCATATTCTCAAGGCCAGTTCTCAGGAAATTATTCAATAGGTGAAGTTGTTGTTGAATTTGTTTTTGTTTGCAGCCCTCTTTCTTTTATGTTCAGGTTTAATTTCCCCTGGAACATGACCTCTTTCTGCAGATGCCATCTGCCTGCAGAACCAGTAAAGACCCCACATCTCAGATTTTCTCTCTTTTTTTTATAGTGAATTATATTATTCTTAACTTATCAGTCTTAACTGGTTTTAATTTAATGACTTAATTGAATTAAAAGTACTCAATTGTTGTTTTTCTCTAATTATATTCATACATCCTAAAAATCAAGACATAACTGTTTTAACAGAACATGTAAAATTTCCATGTGGGGATGTAAATTTGCCTCACTTACTGGATGAGAATTCTTATGAGCAGGCATTTTGTGTCCTTTGCTACAGTTGCCTGAGAGCCGGTCACCGCAGGTGTCTTTTGGCTGGGATTCAATATATAATTTTAACCTATTAAATAAACACAAATCCTTCTAGTATAAAATAAAAATAAATAGCATTTATCCTATTTATTGTAACTGTGGTTTCCATCATTATTTCAGTCCAGCACACCATTATCTGTGCTGGTTTTAATGAGACTGCTAGCAAAGCAAAAGAACTCTGTTCTCATTTTGTGTTCTGTGTCCAGAAATAGTTTACTGGTAATACTGAGAGATAACTCACAGTTGATCTGATTTAAATTTAAATAAAGAACTTAAAAAGGAAAACTTCCCTGTTGCATTGCCCTTAGCTAATATTGTTATGCTAATCCTAAATATGCATTATACAGTCAGAAGCTTAAATGATCAACAGTAGCTGCATGTTTTTCTGCTGATTTTTTTCCTTTCTTCTTTTTTTTCTTTTTTTTATGTTTTTTTTTTTTTTAATTTATTTTTGAGAGACAGAGAGAGACAGCGCGAGCAGGGGAGGGTCAGAGAGAGAGGGAGATACAGAATCTGAAACAGCCTCCAGGCTCTGAGCTAGCTGTCAACCCAGAGCCTGACTTGAGGCTCAAACCCACGAACCGTGAGATCATGACCTGAGCCAAAGCCGGAGCTTACCCGACTGAGCCACTCAGGCATTCCACATTTTGTCTTTGTTTTCAAATGATGCTATCATTTATATACTATGTATATTATTAACAAAGTACAAAAATCATGAAATGTACAGTTTATCTTTGATGTTTATTTTGAGAGGGAGAGAGAGTGCAAGCAGGAAGGGGAAGAGAGTATCCCAAGCAGGCTTTGTGCTGTCAGCACAGAGCCCCATGAGGGACTTGAGCTCATAAACCATGAGATGAGGATGTGAGTCAAAATCAAGAGCTGGATGCTCAACCCACTGAGCCACCTAGATGCCCTAAATGTACTATCTTAAATTTAAGGCATATGTTTTAATAACTTAGTTTAGAGGCAAAGACTCATTTATTCTCTGAGTACATCATGATAGGAAACTTAAATGAATTTCATATATACATGCGTTAGTGTTTTTGCTTAATGTTAATATAATGTATTCCTTTTCTTTTAAATCATATAAATTTACTAACATTTGACATAAATCTTTGGTAACAGCTGGAATATGAAAAATAGATGTAATATTCCTGATTTCTGCTAATACAATTTTGATAAAAAAGGGTTCGTGAAATCTAGCAAGGCCCTTTTACATCATTCAAAAAAACTTGCCAATGGTAATTATGCAAATGTATATGTTTTCAGCAAGTTTATGTTCAGATGTACAAGTACTTAGCACTTCCATGGACCTTAACAATGACATAATTTCCATAAGCAACACAGTGTGTTGTGTGCAAGCATGTAGATTTTGAAGTGAGAGCTAAGCCCTATCTATATAGCACAAAGATATTTCAGTGACATAAGAGGATACTTAAAACACATTTTTCATTGATGGTTATGAGTGAAATAAGAAATTGACGCTAATTATATACTTCTTATTTGGTCTCATTTTGAACCCTATTTTTACTTATTATATTTGGAGGGGGTACATTGTTTGCTCTATTCTTCCTCTAAATTTTTTCATCCATATTATTACATTGCATACAACATTGTTTATTCAAGACCTTGCATACAACATTGAATAGAAGCTATGATAGTGGGCATTCTAATCTTTTTTCTGAATTTAAATGGAATATTTTAATTTATTCTCTTTTATTTTTACTGAGATGGCTGCACTTTTGGGTGATCAATATCAGTGACAGAAGATGATATAGATTTCTGATTTTATAGAATTTTTCCCTGAGCTGGTCACCCTGGCATCAGGGCCCTTGACCTTCACTGTCTGTATTAATTCTCCTGATACTAGCTAATAAAGGGGTTAGAAACCTTAACTGGCCTCGAAGAGTTTACTAACATAGACCCACTGAGGAGCCATGTCTACACTTGCTTGATAATTTTGAATTGAATGATTTTATTTAATATAAATAAATACTTAAGTATATACACTATTTGTGTATGTGTATGTATATACACATGTGTATAAAAACAAGGTAAATGTTTATTATATAAAAAACAAAATGTTGCCATATGAAATTAATGATAAAATCAGGATAGCTACTTTCTTTAAAAAATCCAAAGTTTAAAAATAAGTCTGAGGCAAATTAACATAACTGCTACTCTCTTTTCAGATATTTTGAGAAGTAGTCAAAAAAACATATATACATTGATTATTCAATACAATTATAATGATGAAAAGTCATTCCATATCTATGTGTATATATGAATCAAGAAAAAAAGAATATATAATTTATAACAAATAATTTGGTGTAATATATTAAAAGAGAATAACCACTGCAATTCTATGCCTGCTGCTACTGGTGGAGAATGACAAATCAGTGGCTTAGCCACAGGTGTTGTAAACAGCATGTTTCACACAGCCTAGATCATAATGCCTTTGGAGCTAGAGAGCAGGAATCATTGAAAGTAGGATTCTTACAAATAGTTTGTGTGTGTGTGTGTGTGTGTGTGTGTGTGTGTGTGTGTCTGTGTGTGTATAAATATACCTGTAATTGACATTTAGCAGATAGCTATTTTATATTTTTATAAGCTATTTGTCTTTGTTTTAAAAAGTACTTCAAAGATTCAGTAAGATCTGTAAAAAAATCCTTTGTACCAAATTATGATCTAGAATTATATTAATATAGCTCATATCTAAGAAACATCAGTCAGAAACAGGTATTGGTTTGATATAAATCAATCAAAGTAAACTTTGAAAACAAAAATAAATAAGGTCTTAATGCTCTTTCTTTTGATAAAGGTGACTTTCAGCAGCAAAAATTCTATTTTCTATAGAATATGACCACTTTACCTGCTGAATCAAGTAGAATGTGGAGATATGCAGGAAATACTATTGATTTTAAGCATTATTTGAACCTATAAACAGATTTAAAATGATCTTCTACTGTGATAACAATATCTATAATTTGAAAAGAGTTTGTAGAGGAAGAAATGTTGCTAGGTCTAGAGTAAGATAAATGGCAATTTATGGAGGTCAGTTGGCCAATTTCAGATCAAAATAGTTGATAACACCGCAAAGCAGTAAATATAGCAACACAATTTCTAGAAAATCACAATTTGAGAGTACTTTAATTTCTACAGATTTGTTTTCCTGGCCACTTGGGGATTACTTTATCTATTAACTTAATGTTATAACTTGGCCATTTGCTACTTTTCACGTATGTTCATCATGACAAAATGTATCGACTCCCTGAAACAGGTAACTATAGAAATCTATCTGAGCTCTGGTTTGCAAAAAGGCATCATGTAATGAACCCCAAAGTCTTAGATCAGCCCATGTTAATGTTAAAAGTGTAGAAATAATAATAATGAGTATGTTTTATTTATTTGTTTATTTTTACAAGGTAACTTATTTTAGATAACACAGTATCTATTTTTCAGCTAAACCTGATAATGTTCTTTAGGGTTCATTTCATTTCTCCTTTTTAAAAATAAACTTGGTATCCATGGTTCCAATGATTGGTCCAGACTCAAGTTTAACCTTACAGATAGATATTGGTCAAAGGGCCCAACATTTCATTAATGGAGAGTGAGTAAGTTCTGAAGATCTACTATGCAGAATGAGGCCTATAGTTAATAGGGGGGTATTGTATTCTTAAAAATTGGCTAATGGTAAAATTTATGTTAAGTGCTCTTACCATACATACCAAAAAAATCAATATAAATTAATAAATAAAGAGGGCAGAAGGAAACTTGTAGAAGTGAAGGATAAATGCATAGCCTGAAATCACAGTGATAATTTCACAGGTGGATACTTTTCTCTAAGTTGTATATATGGAATCTGTAGCTGTTTTGTATATTGATCATGGATCCATAAAGTGCTCTTAAAAAGTAGTTTAATATAATTCAAGATTGGCATGCCTGGATGGCTCAGTCAGTAAAATGTCCGGCTTTGGCTCAGGTCATGATCTCACCATTTTTGAGTTCGAGCCCTGTGTCAGGCTCTGTGCTGATAGCTCAAGCCTGGAGCTTCCTTTGGATTCTGTATCTCCCTCTCTCTCTCTCTGCCCCCTTCTCAAAAATTAAATGAAATATTAAAAATATAATAATTCAAGATTGTTCATATTCAGTATTCTAAGTTGGATGAGCTTTGTATAAACCAACATGTAGAGCTTGAGAAGTTGCACATAATCATTTAAAAACACTAAATAGAAAATAGGAAAAGTAAACATGTCCAAAAGCAAAGCTCATTTAGAATGAAAACAAAGCTCTTCTACAATTGCCCAGAAAGGGGATAGTTTTTTAACCAAGCAGGTTATACAATCCAGAAAAACATTCATCTTTCTAACCAACTTCTACCTGGACCTCCAGGTTTTCTAACTTCCTGTGCTTCATTATTGCAAGCTCTATCTGTCTGAAAACACCGCCCCCCCTTTCAGACTCATCTTGAAAACTTGTTTTCTGGATTCACTTAATTATTTTGTTGTGCCCTTACTCAGTATTCAGCTCAAACACTTTGTGTTCTTGTTCTTGTTCTTGTTAATCTGGTTTATAGGCAAAACATAATCTCATTAAAAAAGAGCTGAAGACAGTATTTTAAGTATTTCCTGCCAAATATTACTTGGAATTTTCTTGGTTGAATTTTTTCAAGGCTTAAAAGTCACAATATTTTTAGTTTCTGGGATTTCTTTAAGAATGATTTTCTTGGGAGAAAAGTTACAAACACTTTACTTTTAGACATTTCTGTAAATATTGAGGTCAATTTATTTCTTTATCTACTGTCTACCAACTTTTATCCATTCATCTGCTTGAAATAGAAGATATTAGGTAGAACTAAAACTCATCTGTAAAAAATCTCTGGATGTTTTCTATTCTATATGTATTGAAGCCTGGGGAAGAGGAGGAGACTGGCAATACTACTTTTAAAGTAACTTTACAGGGAATCCTTCTGTACGTTTAGCCTGATTTGACCTCATTTCCTTTATTATCCTCTATCAGTTTAAATGTACTACTCCAATCCCCATCACCATATAGGTAAGAGTATATTACTAAGGAACAAGGTTATTTTTTTTCATAACCACATTAAAGGACTTTAACATTGATTCAATGCTATTATTGCATCCAAATTGTATATTGCAACTTGTCATTTGTCCAATAAATGCTGTCTGTAGTGTTTGCTTTTGTTTGTTTGTTTTTCCCGTGATTTAAGATATACACCAGGGATACTCATTGCATTTGTTTGTTTTATTGTTCTAGTTTTT
Source organism: Suricata suricatta (assembly GCF_006229205.1). Lineage (NCBI taxonomy): Eukaryota > Metazoa > Chordata > Mammalia > Carnivora > Herpestidae > Suricata > Suricata suricatta. The sequence goes on from NC_043706.1 coordinate 81,256,966, forward strand.
TTTTCTTTATTTTGGAACATTATCTCAGAGTTCCCTTATGTTTCTTGACGTTGACATTTTTGTAAAACATACCACAATTTGGATTATTCTAATATTCCCTCAAGATTAGATTTATGTTACGAATTTCAGGTGGTTCAGAACCAACCAACAGGAATCGCCTCAAAAGGGAAGTCAGGAATAAAAAACTACAGAAACGATGAACATCCAACTTGTTGTTGTTTGTTTGTTTGTTTGTTTATATAACATACCAGGAACTGTTATAGATGCTAGCACTATATTGATAAAGATGCTGAATGGCTAGCTCCAAGGATCAGCAAACTACAAACTTCTGGCCAGATCTATTCTTGTGCTGCTATGGCAGAGTAGGATAGAGATGATAGAAAATTTATGGATAACAAAACCTAAAATTCTTACTGTCTGGCTTTTTACAGAGAAAGTTAGCCAATCCCTGCTTAAGACAGCATAATCTAAATAAAGTATTTTTGTAGATAGACCATTATTGATAAAACAACTGAGCAATGAGAAAAAATATGTTAAAAGTAATGTGGCTTTAATTTTTTTTTGGTGGGGATGAATAGATTTTGACATTACACCTTATAAATATTGCACTGTTTAGTGCAAAATATGTAATACTTTAAATACTTGACTAGTCACATTCTAAGTCTTGCCATGGAAGAATATGCAATGTCACCTAGCCTGAAATCCTAGTGTTCCTGGTTCTAACTCTCCTATGATTCTGCTGTTCCCTTGCCCACTACCTACTGTAGACCTTACTTCAAAGGACTAAGCTCAGGAGGCTTTAGCATTTCTTCTGTCGGTAAAGAAATTGTTGGTTTGGTTTCTTGTTTTTGGTTTTGTTTTTTTTTCCCCCTTCAAGTGATTTATTTATTTTATTTAATTTATTTTTTAAATTTTTAAAAAGTTTATTTTTGAGAGAGAGAGAGACAGTGGGAGCAGAGGAGTAGCAGAGAGAAAGAGAGAGGGAGACACAGAATCTGAAGCAGAGTTTAATGCATGGCTTGAAACCTTGAACCATGAGATCATGACCTGAGCCGAAGTTAGACATTTAGTGACTGAGACAGCCAGGCGCCCCTCAAATGATTTATCAAAGGGAGAATTGGAATGACTTTAGTGAAATATATGCCATCTTTCCTGAAGACAGAATTTTTGTCCCCTTTAAGAACTCTCCTGCTTATGTCTTGAGTAGAATCACATTTTCAGACTGGTGCCTGGACATGCGAATAAATCCCATTACCCATTAATAGGATTTGTCTGCACACCTCCTGTGCATCCTTTGGTGACTGAGACATCCTTCACAGTGGGCTGTTTTTTCTTTTAGGTTTCCTCTGAACATCTGTCTAAATAATTTCACTCTATGATGCATTTGTTTCATTTAAACTCACCAAGAGAGTGAGACACTGGTAGTTGATAAAATTCTTGAAGAGCATTGTATTCTCTTTTATTTTACTCAAAGAGATGCCCTGAATATAGTCTTTTATCTGGGAAAGAACCACAGTTTAAATATTTGCAAAATAACTTTGAAGTGAAATCAACATCTGTATTCTTAGATGATGCATTACTCACTACCATTTTTAGTCTTTGTAATTCAGACTGTCTCAAAAATGTGGTTAAAAATGCTTAAAGAATAGTGATATCTATAAAAATAGTTGACAAAAATGGAAATTATGCTTATAATTTAATGGTAGAAATGTTGTACTTTGGGAATTAACTTACTCTAGTTTTTAGGAGAATGGGAATTTATACTAATAATAGTACATATTGATCAGACTAGATCAGTAAGATTAATATTGAGTGAAGATAGATCAAATGTCCACTCTTACTGGGAAACTTGTCTCTGCCTATACCTTAATTCCTAGTTGCTAGCAGGCAGTACCCTTTAGGGCTTACTCTGAATGGCACCCATTCTGTTTTTATTTTTATTTATTTATTTGTTTTTCTAATCTTTATTTATTTTTGAGACAAAGAGAGACAGAGTACGAACAAGGGAGGGGCAGAGAGAGAGGGAGACACAGAATCTGAAACAGGCTTCAGGCTCTGAGCTGTCAGCACAGAATCTGATGCAGAGCTCAAACCCACGAACCGCGAGATCATGACCTGAGCTGAAGTTGGACACTTAACCGACTGAGCCACTCAGGCACCCCAACCCGTTCTGTTTTTAATCTAAGCTTCTAATGATAACAATACTAACAGTTACTAGAAACTGCTAGTCTGTATCATGCCCCTTACTTATTCTATCTGTAATTCTTACAAATTTTTTTAAGGCAGACATTATTGTTTCATTGTTACTTATAGAAGAAAGGGCCATGGGATGGCTTTGACTTTGTTTTTCTTAATTATTTTTAATATTTATTTTTGATAGAGCATGAGTTGGGGCGGGGGGACAGAGAGAAAGGGAGACACAGAATCCGAAGCAGGCACCAGGCTCTGAGCTGTCAGCAAAGAGCCTTATGTGGGGCTTGAATTCACAAACTGTGAGATCATGACCTTATTCAACTCAGTCACCCAGGAGCCTGACTTCTTTGACTTTCCAAAGGCCAGCTAGTAAGTGATAGTTAGGATTAAAACCCAGATCTAATACCAATGTCCACTAGCGCCACCTACTTTTTTCCCCCCCATAATATTTTATTGTCAAATTGTTTTCCATACAACACCCAGTGCTCTTCCCCTTAAGTGCCCTCCACCATCACCACCGCCCCCCTCCCCCCCAACCCTCAGTTCATTCTCAGCATTCAATAGTCTCTCAAGCTCTGCATCCCTCTCTCTCCCCAACTCTCTCTCCCTCTTCC